>NC_081401.1:2052984-2352984 GCF_030684315.1 Stegostoma tigrinum
AAAGTTCCTCTCCTGACTGAACATCAGAATTGCAAGTTCACTGACATTACTGCCATAGACCTGGGACTGTTTTGGGACCTGAATTGGAATGCTACCTTGGTAGATGGTATAACTCAAACTCAATGTAAAGAAATATGGAATTAAAAGTGTAACAAAGACCATGAAACCATTTCTGATTGTTCGGAAATCCCATTCGATTTGCTGATGACCTTTAAGGAAAGAAATATGTTGTCGTTACTGAGAGTGTTTTACCTCTGACTCTAGACCACAGAAATGTGACTGACCCTTGAGTACTCCATGAGCAATTAAGGATTGGCAATGCATGCTAGGCTAGCCAGCAACGCCCACCTTCAAAGGTTGGAATAAAAGAGAAATCCTCCATGCTCCCTGTCCACCAAACCTCAACAGGAACATTAACGGCAATGACTGGGTCAATGTTCATTTTATTCATTTAAATGAGGAGGATGTCAGGCCCTTTCAAAGCTAATGATTGTATAAGCAGCAATGACGTGGGATGTCATTTTATCAGAAAAGACGACTTTGGAATGCAAAGTAAAATACATTTCCTTTTATTTTTCCCCCCAGAAAATCATTTAATCAATTTAGCAAGTACACTGAATGGATATTTCACCAAATTATTTACCTCACCTCTGAATTTACTTTGGGTACCTGCATAAATAAATGGGTTGACACAGGAGCTCAAAAGTTGAAGCATAAATCCACTCTCCTCCAGAATAAAATTTGATGCATCAAAATTTGTACCAGAAAAATAAGAAACGCTTGCAATCCGAACGTAGAGAAAAGTTATAAGAAATAATGACTATAACAGGGTGAAACTGCCTGAAATGGCGAAAAGTAATATGATAGACTTTCTTCTGCTCACCATCTCTGGGTCACTCTGATTCAGTCTGCTGTTCTGGTTCCGGAGTCTTTTGCGTGCACTATTGGCTGCTATAATATGCCTGACAGTCAGAACGTTGAGCAATAAAATGAGAATGAATGGAAGACAAGGAGTAAAAATGCGATGGATCCAATCAAATGCAGCCCACATAACTGACGTATAAAACATTAATTTTATGCTACAGAACCAGGGTATGTCGTTAATTATGTACAAAGGTTCATATATGAAAAACAAGAATGTATTTTTTAAACAGCTCAGTAAACAGACAGTTGCAATAACCCGTGCTGCTGTCTTTTCAGTGCAATATTTTATTTTTAATTTCTGGCAACATATAGCCAGAAATCGATCAAAGGTGAAAACGACTGTTAACCAGACAGAACTGTCTATGGAAGCGTAAATCAGGGCAGAACGAAGACTGCATATTGGAGTTATAGACAGGAAACTGAGTGGGAAATAAATCCCAGTGATCCGGTTTAATACTACAGCAGTGAGAATTACCAGGAGGTCTGTCATGGCCATAGACACCAGGTAATAGATGATGCATGCGGAGAGACCACATTTTCTTTCAGACAGGATTACAATCACTGCAAGATTAGCTGTGGTAAAACAGGAGAAGTTAGAGAAAAAAACAAGGGTTGAAAATGGTAACTTACTTTTTCCTCTGTACATATACCAACTGATTTGGTGATTGTTTTTTAACCTGCACTTTGTAAATTAAAATAAAAAACATGTTACTACATATTCGCAGAAACAACGGCAATTTCATTATGTAGCTTTGTTTAATTGAACATTGGGTAATTAACATGAACTTTCTTTTCAAAAATCAGATGATTGCTATCAGTGTTTCCTTTTTCATTTATGTGGAATGGTCTTTGGTGGCTGGCCTATCATTCATTGTTGAACAAATTACAGCAGATCCTGGAATCTATACTGAAAACAACACGTGCTTGAGATTACAGAGGGTCAGGCAGCATCCATAGAGAGAGAGAGGAAGCTAACATTTCAAATCTAGGTCCATCTTCATCAAAACTACATCAATTATTGCTCATTCCAAAATGGTGATATGGTGCTGCTGAGCTGCATTTTTGAACAACTGTGGTCTATTTATTACATGCTCACTCATAACATCACTATGAAAAATGTTCCAGAATTTCCAGTCTTCGACATTGAATGATATTGATATAGTTCCATCGAGGTTTGGAGGGGAAATCATGAATTTGCCCTTTCAGGTGGTCCTTTTTATTTGATGGAAGATAACGTTGAAAGAACCTTTGTGACATTCAGTATTGCATCTTGCAGATGACGCATACACATACCGGAAGCATAGAACAGAATCTTTTGTTCTGTTAGTTGTCAGCAAGCACTGATTTCTTCATAGAAGCTTCAGGCCTGACAATGTTTCTGTTTTGTCCATGAATTGGATGCATCATCAACTACTTTCTAAAGTTCTGCTCAGTGGAGAATTAGTTGCTAATGAACAATTGAAATAATTTCATCATGGTAGAAATTGCAAGTTATTACCACTGACACAAAAGAACAAAATGTACTGTGGCAGAACATATTGATAATTCATCCAGAACAACAGCTCCAAACACATCACAGTTCTGCATTTGCTTCTTGATAACAAAATGTGAATTGACCCACTGTACACAACAATAGTGCAACTGATCTCCAACTCCATCATGATCATAATGCGATAATTCACTAAAATGTACAGTGTCACAATGTACCGGTTCTATAATTCATGACCTGTTAAGCATGTGGCACCAATTTTAATGGACACGGTAGTGGGTTTGATATTGGTAGCACACTAACATTGTCAATAATTCAGAACATAGAATGGGAGAAATGCAGTTCAGATATGATGCAAATTGAAAGACGAGAACATACTTGAAGAAACCCAGACAATGTTTATGAGACAGAAATGAGCATTTACATGGCAGGATAGAACAGACGGAAAGTCTTCTATAATGGAGGACAATTTAAACCATTAAACGGAGAACTTGTTGTTCTTGAAGGGAATGTTGTTTAATTAGAGCAATAAATAATTTAAAAAAACACCAAATCCCTCCAATGTGGAAACAGGCCCTTCTGTCCAATAAATTCATATCAACCCTCAGAACATCCCAACAAGACCCTTCTCCCTTTAACCCACCTAATCTACACATCCATGAACACTATGGATAGTTTACCGTGGCCAATCCACCGAACCTGCACATCTTTGGTCTGTGGGAGGAAACCGGAGCACCCGAAGGAAACCCACACAGTCACGGGGAGAATGTGCAAACTCGACACAAGCAGTGGCCTGAGGTTGGAGGTCCCTGGTGCTGTGAGGCAGCAGGGTTAAGCACTGTGCCACCGTGCCACTTAGTATTATTATTAATGTGGACAATATAACAGAAGAGAAAGCATACCAATTCAAGTGCAGGAATTATCTTATTAAACAACAGAACTGAGCTTGTTGTTGAGTAAAATAGGTATTGGAAGCTACAATTGTCAGCCACATGCAGAGATATAGCAAAACTGTGATTGATTTATCTACTAGCTACCACACCTATAGTTCTCTACCTGGAATGCCAACAGTTGCAAGTATGTGATAGTAAAGAGCAAACACGAGACTTCTTGGTGAGCCATGCATTTCTATTAGAAGATCCGAGCACATCTGCACACTGCATAAAGCTTGTGATATGTATATTAGAAATTAGACCCACGGGAGATAATTAAACATAATAAGATTGGTGTTAATTACCCTCACTGCCAAAAAGAAAGATACTACTGCTGGTTCTCCACTAGAATGGATTACACACTGAGAGATGTGATGCTGCCCTGAGATACAGTACTCAGAGTCCAATGTGATCCTATTGGAATTCTTCAGTTAGTGATGAGAGACCAGTTCAGCCTATCCCATTTCAGTCTGGATAGCTCAACTTCAACTCAGTTACATTCAGTGTTCATTGGTGACTACCAGTTACAATTTGCATACCTCTAGTTTTGTATTATAAATGCACCATTCAAGAAAATTGACTGATCCTGTCCACACAACTACTTCAAGAGATGATTGGCTCATTTGAGTATGATTACCACAGATCACCTCATTTTTTTTTACTTTCGAGCAATACTGGAAGGAATTCTGCATCTACAATTATCAGGGTGACCTACATCATGTAGCCTCGCTGATAAATGCCCCAGACAAAACCCACCTCACTGTATTCTGTAGAAATATAAAATATACTTTCCAACCTTGCTGCTTTCTGTCCCAAGTGGAATTTACACTTTAACAAGGATTCCATGTGACTTAATCTCCTGGAAGAGCCCACCATCCATGACAAAATGTTATGCTGAAGTGTATGTGAGCAACATCTATTGCCTTTCTCTCATCAATTAGCCTGGTCAATTCTTCAAAGGAAAATCAATCTAGTTTGTAAGACAAGAATTCAACAGCATTCAATCATGCTGACTATCCCTGAAAAGTCCATTATTTCCCAAATGTGATTAAATTCTGACCCTGAAAATCTTCACCAAATGTTATCCAACCACAGATGTAAGGATCACTGGCCTACGGTTTCCTGGAGTATCCCCATTTCCCTTCTTAACGCCATTGAAACATTACTGTTGTTTGTGACCTCTACCTAAAGAGCACACAAAGATCCCTGACAAGTTGCCAGCAATCTTTCCTTTTTCTGTTTCCTATTTCTCTTTTTAAGTATTTTTTTTCACTTCCTTTTAGACATGAAGAAATGCACGCTGGAACAACTGTGAGATACCCAGACCCCTCAAGACCGTCTGCTCCCTCCCCTTCCTACTGACTCCACCCTTTTTACCTGATTTCACGACTTGTCGGTTATTTTTTGTACTTTCTGTCCTGACGCTCATCATTCCGTATGCAGCAAAGGTGTTTTTTTTTATCTCTCTCTGCATCACCCACCCCCCACCAATTTCAATGAATTTGCGGCTAAGCATCACATTGAACTCTTCTTCCACCACCTTTACTCTCATGCCCAATTTTGGTCCGGAACCCTTGCCCATACCAGAGAGGCCTTTACCCATCTAAAATATTTTCCAACCACTTGGGTGCCTCTCTTGGATCTTTTGTTTACACTTGGCCTATTCATTGAGATTTGTCCATGCAAAAACTCATTGCCTTAATTTCGCTGAACACCCTTTGCTGCCCTTACCCATTCATACCTAAACTCTTCTCAGCTGGCTGCACTCAGTTTGCTCTCAGAATTAGTCTGGTCTTTGCTGACAAGAGTGGTGCTGATGTTGCGTGGTGTACTGACATCTACATTATGAGTGCTTCGCACCAACTCTCAGAGACCTCCCTCAGTCTCTCCCTACACCACGACCCTACCTTTGTGTATTAGCCACTATGTCCTCAACTATCACCGACCCCATCTCATTGGGGGATCCTCCTACAAGACCTTCCCAGCTCGCAGATATTCAATGTCACAGTCCGTATTCATCATTTCCACATCAGGGTTGGCTGGGGAGATCCATTTTTTACTGTGTGTTCCCAACCCCCAGAAATTATTACTTCCTCCTTCAACTCCATTTCTCTTCTCCTTGCCAATCGCTCCCAATTTTTTTTTCAGTTCATTGGCAACACATGCCTCTTCTTTTCCATGGACATGCAATCCCTGGACACATCCATCCTCCAGCAAGGTGATCTCACAGCCCGCCACTTCATCCTGAAAGGATGGCCTGAACCATTCCCATCCATCACTATCCTCTTCTGCCTGGTTGAGCTCATCATCACTTTGAAAAACATCTTCTTTAAATCTTCTCAATTTGCTCAGGTCACAGATTCTGCCATGGGTACCCACAATGACCCCAGTTATACAACTCCTTGTAGGATATGTGAAATATTCCTTGTTCTGTTCCTACTCTGTTCCTTTTCACATTTATTTCTGGTTCATTGATTATATCATCAATGTTGTTTCCCCTTCTCATTCTGAACTGGGAAAAATATTTATTACACTTAATTTCAACCCTGCTGTTACCTTCACCTGTTCTATCTCCAACTGCTCCCTTCCCTTACTTGAAATCTCTGTTTTCATTTCTGGTGATAAACTGCCCACCAAAATATACTACAATCCAACTGACTCCCATATTTATGTCAATTATGCCAATCCCCACTTATGTTTCCTGTACAAACTCTATCCCATTCCCCCAGTTTCTCCTTCTCCACCGCATCTCTTCTGATCATTGCACAGAGGGTCCTCAGAAATGCCTGTCTGTATCCTCATCCAAGGATTTCCTGATAATGTGGTCATCAGGCCTCTTACTGTGTTACCCCATCTCATGCCCTTCCACCCTTAGCCCTTCCCTTGCCTCCCACAACAACACCAGTGTCCCTCTGGTACTCACTTAACAACCCACCAGCCTCTGCATCCAAAATGATTGTGAACAGCCATTTTTGACATCTCAGCGGGATGCTACAGCCAGAAAACTTTTGACCTCCCCTCCTTTCTCAATATTCTGCATGGACCGTGCCCTCTGAGCACTGGTGCATGTGTTCCTCAATTCCCAAATTTTCCACACACTCCCACAGCAAATTCCCATTCAATCGCATTAGTTGTAATAGCTGACTGTTACCTCCTCACTCCACACCATTGAAGGCACCAGTCATACCTTTCAGGTGAAGAAGCGCTTTATATGTACTTCATTCAAGATGGTCTACTGCATTTGTTGTCCATAATGCAGTCCCCTCTGGGGAAGGACGACGAAATGATGGCTCTGTGACCACTTTACAGAACAACTATCAGTGACTATCACGTTAAAACAGGATCAGTTGAATCAACCTCTCCTCAAAGGATTGCCAGTCCAATCCCGGGATCAGCCTGACATACTAGATGAAGGGAGTATATTTTCTCTACCTGGGGAGTCCAGAACATTGAGATGTGAAAACAAAGTCTTCGCTCAAAACACAGTGAAACTTGTGGAATTCTCCACCACAGAATGGTGTGGAGGCGAAGTGATCGAATACGTTCGGAAAAAGTGATTGTTTAGGTCAAAAGAGCATCAAGGGACTCGAGGAGAACGTGGAAACATGGTATTGAGATAAAGGATCGGCAATGATTGTACTGATTGTGGAACAATGATGAATGGTGTACCTACGCTGTTAATATCTTCGATAGTAGAAACTACCGATGCTGGAGGATCTGAGATGACAAGGTGTAGAACTGGATGAACACAATAGGCTAAGCAGCATCAGAGAAGCAGGAAAGCTGACGTTTTGGACCTGGGCCTTTCCTAGTTGTTGCTTTCTCGGCTGCTTTCATCTCAACTTCTTGCTTACGCTTTTCTTGCTGTTCTTTGTCCTTCCTCCCTCTGCACCAATTTATATTCCTGATTCTGTTGCTGCTCCCTACTGTGTTCCTTCCCTCTTTTCCCCCGCTGTTGATTCTGCACTGCTGCACTTCTCTCTCTGCCTTAATGTTCTGCCTGCCTCAGGCATCTGCAGCATTATATTTTGACAATGCTGCTGGTCACTGCTGCCACTGACCAAAGGTCATGGAATGAGTGCTTGCTGAGGTGGTACAAATAAAGCAGGCTGAGTTGACATGGATAGTGTCGATAATTGCTGGAGTTGCAACTCTTGAGGCAAGTCCACACTACTCTGTCCCACCCATGAATTGTGCCTTATTGATGGTGGCCACACTTCGAAGAGTCAAAGGGGAAGTTAATCGCTGAAGTATTGTATACATCTAACCTGCTCTTATAGCCACTATGTTTATATCGCTCATCCAGTTGTGTTTCTGGTCAGTTGCTACTCCCAGGATGCTGACAGTGAGGTTTTCATGGTAACATCACTGAATCTGGAGAGACGGTGGTTAGATAGTCTTTTATAGGAGATGTCATTGTCCTGTGCCAAGCGGCGCATCAGTTATTTTTCAGTAGTCAGCCTGAGCTGGATTTTGTCCCGATTATGTTGCATTTGAACATGGGCTGTTCAGTATCTGATGAGTGATGAATGGTATTGAACATTGTGCAATCACTTCTGACCTTATGATTGACACAAGATAATTACCCCAAGCGTCTGAAGATGGTTGGGCCAAGAGAATTCCCCTGATGAACTCCTGCAGGGGTGCCCTGTATCTGTGATGACTGACCCCAATAATACGACCATCTTCCTTCTTAGTCCACTGCTCCTCCTTCATTCTTTAATGCCACACATTCAATGACACACCACCTCAAAACCCCATTCATGATCTATCCCGCTGTTTGATTGAGCTTTTCTTTTCTGTTGTTCTCACAATCTTCGGTTGATCAGGCCATTCGGGCCCAGCAGTTACAAACGATTTTAAATACGATTTCACCAATTGCCAATGGAGGATTCGATCTCCACTTCTTGGAACGGCGTCATCTGCAGATTACAAATCCAGTTACACACCTCTCCACCCCTCCATCTCACACAGAATACAACTGAAAGAGACATACAGAGATAACTAATTTCTCTACGACAGTTTAGAGAACACGAGTACACTAGGAATGTGACCAAAGTTTCAGATGTAAAAAAAAAAGTCAGGCCACTTTATGTAAGTGAACCGCATTGAACTATCCCAAAGCGATGTCCACGGAGTGAAAGAAGCCTGAGCAGAGGCAAATACCTAGAAAGCAGGATAACATCAAGTTAGTTCAGTATTATCTGCTTCAGAATGAAAATTAAACGATTCTGACAAAAGGACAGAATTAGAAACGTGCGCGCGTTTGACAGCTTTGTCTTCAGCAAGTTCAATAATTACTTCTGCGGGCATTTTAATTAAAAAAACCAAAATCAGGAAAACGGCTGTAAATTGGGTTGGAACATGCACATTTCACATATATACTTTCACTTTCTTTTCAAGAAGAGAGTTCGAAACACCCATGACCATCTTCAAAATAAAAGATCATGTCGACTCTGCTTTCCCCGTGTGACTCCTGATTTTAAAACGTGGCCCTATTGTCCCATTTTAAACTTGACTTTGGATATCTTTTTGTGTGTTCCGTCTACACAACTTATACATCCTGCTTACTTTTGCGTCACCAAACAGTTCGATCTGTTGCCCTTTCATCTAATAAATTGCAAATATTTGAGATATAGCCCAAATTTCTGTCACATACCAATCATTCCATGCTGCCAACATGTAAAAGACTTTTTAGCACCTACATTTTTGCCACTAATTAGCCAAATAATCTTCTGTCCATACCAACATGCTACCTCATAGTTCAAGATGTTCAATTTTCTGCAATGGCCTTTGAAGTTACATCATATTAAATGCCTCCTGCAAGTCTAAATTTAGGGCAACGACTGGTTGGTTTTCATCTGTAAAACCTGCCATCTTAACAACAAACTCAAACAGATTAGTCAAATCTTATTTCCCTTTCCTAAAACTGGATTGAGTCTCCCGAATAACATGGAAATTATCCAATTTCCCAGCCATGCCATTTCTAATAGCACCTTTTAACATGTTACCTCTGCCAGATGTTAGGATAACTAACCTCCTATTTTTAGCTTTCAGCCTGTTTTCATTTAATGAGGGAGAACTTGGGCTATCTTCCATGTTAATGAGGCCATCTCTGAATCAAGCAAGCTTTGGAAAATTTAAATCAATGAATCATCTATCTCGTCGGCTACATTTTTCTTAAGAAGCTGTAATGAAATTTTCCGACATCTGGAAACAGTTTCCCAGTCAAACTGTAACTCTCTATCTCAATGAGAATTCTGTCAGCAGCTGAACGAGGGTACTAAAGGAAGAACTCGTGCAGTGTGTTCAGCAAACTGAAGCTTTCATTTGTGAAAAGAACTAAAACTAACGCAGTGATGAAAGTGGTGAAATCGACATGAGCTGTTCTACATCACGAGCAGTTATTCCATGCCATTAAAGAATTTTCCAATAAGTAGTTCAAAAGCACATACTGCTAGATCTGAATATAGGATATATCAAATAGTTCTCAAATGCAGAGAACAGGTTCCCCCAACCCTCAGATATCTGGCCTTCTCACGTTGTCCTTGTCAGTTGATAGTTCTAGTCAAGAAACCGTTTTGATCAAGTAGAATGAGGATTCAAATTGGTGGAGAAATGTGGAAGTGCATAGGTACCCAATTCTTCGGCAAGAGAAATGGAATAGCGCTTTCTCAAATTTTAATAAGATCAATATGTTTTTTGTCATCATTCTGTTTGTCCTTTTGTGTCAGAAGACCACCTAGGAAGTGTTGTTTCTCTCTTTGTCTGGAATTGGGAAGAAGAAAAAAACAATTTTCCTTCCATTCACTCATCCTTACCTGATCCATCTCTGACTCCTTCATTTCCCTAGTTGATGTCTTTGTTTCCAATTCTGAGGATAAGCTGGCTGTCAATATCATTACAAATCCATGCATTGCCACTGTTAACTTTACTATGCATTGTCATGCTCTCCTTCCTGCAAAACACTGATCCGTTATCCTAGCTTCTCCATGTCCATTGCATCTGTTCTGAAGTTGTCACATTTGGTGGGGGGTGGGGGGGGGTTGTGGGAAGGGCACAGAAATGCTAACCATTTTTGTCACAAAGGATTCTCTGCCACCATGAGTGACAGGGCGCTTAGTCATACTTTCACCAACAATGATGGTAAGGTCACTGTTGTACTGAATTTAAAACCCAGCAGTTTCTGCTTCCAAAAGATCATGAGCCACCATAATCATCCGCAACAGCATTGAATATAGATGCATGGAAACCTAGTTATGAATTTTAAAGAAAAACATGTTTAAGCCACAGTTGGACATCCATGTGCAGGTCTGATTATTATGGCCACATTATCGGAAGGATGTGATTGCACTGCAGATGATGCTGAAGAGATTCACCAGGATGCTTAGAGATAGCACTGTCTGCAGATGCTGGAGTCAGAGACAAGAGAATGTGGAGCTTAAGGAACACAGCAGGCCAGGCAACATCAAAAGGATGCAGGAAAGCTGACATTTCAGGTCGGTACTCATCTTCTGAAGAAGATTCACTGGGGTGCTGACCGGGATGAGGGGAGTCAGCAGCAAAGATAAGCAATGTTTGTTTCCTGTGGAGCAGAGGAGGCTGAGGGGACTGATTAATGCATGCAAAATGGTGAGTGACACAGATCAAGTCGCTTGTGATAAACTTTTCCTCATAGCAGGCATGTCTATGAGTAGAGGGCATAAGGTGAAGGTGATGAATAAGTCATTTACAGGGGATGTGAAGAAAAATAAATCACCCAGAGGGTGGGTGAAGTATGGGACGTGTTGCCTGAGAGGGTGGTGGAATAATGTACTCTTCCAGCACTTAAGAAGCACCTGCACAAACACTTAAAATGCCAGGGCATATTAGACTGCTGACAAAGTGCAGGTAATGGAATTGGCGTAATTTGATGTTCATTGACCAGCAGCGACATAGTGGGCCAAAAGTTTCGTTTCAAGTCTGCATGATTCTCTGGCTCTATGCCATTTCTTGCAGAATCCAGCAAGATTACCAGCTGCAGACACATACACACATCCAGTCCTTTGCCTGTATCATTTCAGACATTTTCCCTCTGGAGCACTCTGATCTTCTCCACCTCCAATCTCACATCACCCCACAAACATACAGCAAATTCCCACGCACTTGCAGGAGGCACAAAACTTGCCTTTTTATCCTCTCCGTCCTCGCTATCCAAGACCCCATACATATATTCCAGTTGAAGAAGCAATTTTCCTGCACTTAACGCGATTTGATCTCTTATATTTGCTGTTAAGAATGCAGCCTCCATCGTGCTGGGGAGACAAAGCTACAAGGATGGTTCAGTGCTGCACTAATTCTGGGAAATGAAGCTGAGCAGTTTTTCAAGGTAATATTGGAGGGGAATTTTAGCGAGGAACTGAGCAGAGTTCATTGGAAGGGGAAGGTAGCATGGAAGAAAGGAAAAGCGTAGTGGTAGGGATGAGTTACTGGGGATAATTTTGGATGGACAGCAGAAATTCATCTCAAGCATGAAACAAGCTATGAAATAGATAACAAGACAACCATGGCTTACAAGGGAAATTAGGGGCAGCATAAAAACAAAAGTGGAGCATACAACATGACTAAGGCTAGTGGGACGCCAAAGGATAGGGAAGCCCTCGCCAAAACAGCAGAGAGCAATTGAAAATAAAATCGGAGGGGTGGAAAGATGAAAATAAGGAATAAATCAGCTAGTAATATAAAGCAAGACTGTTCGAGTTTTGTTTTGAGCTCCTTAGCCTTTTAGCTGGAGATAAGAGAAAGGCAAGAGTGTAAATTTGACAGCTAGAAAATGGGGCTGTAGAAGTAGCAGTGGAGAACAAGGAAATGACAGAGAAACTGAACAGCTAATTTGCACCAGTCATCACAGAAGAAGGTACCAGTAGTATACCTGAAGTCCAAGATATTCAGAGGTAGAAGTGTGTTGAGGTCACCATCATTAATGAGAACGTACTGACGAAGCTGTACAGTCTGCAGGTGGATGCATCGCCCTGACCAGATGGAGTAGACACTAGTGTTCTGATGGACATGGATGAGATGATTGTGGAGACATTATTGGTGATCTTTCAGGGATCGCTGGTGTGAGGAAAGACTCCAAAGGATTCCAAATGGTTTATGTAGGAGGAGAGGGAGGCAGCAGAGACTGGAAACTATAGCCTTACCTTGGCCATTAGTAAGATTTTAGAGTCCATTCCAAAGGATGAGATTTCAGATTACTGGGAAGTACATGATAAAACAGGATGAAGCCTATACATTTTCGTTAAGGGGAGCTCATGTCTGAGAAGTCTGCTTGAATCCATGACTCCCTTGTTTACTCCACACTACCCTCCAACCCCACCACACCCGGCACCTTCCCCTGCAACCGCAGGAAATGCTACACTTGCCCCCACACCTCCTCCCTCACCCCTTCCCAGGCCCCAAGATGACATTCCACATTAAGCAGAGGTTCACCTGCATCTGCCAATGTGGTATACTGCATCCACTGTACCCGGTGTAGCTTCCTCTACATTGGGGAAACCAAGCGGAGGCTTGGAGACCACTTTGCAGAACACCTCCGCTCAGTTCGCAACAAACAACTGCACCTCCCAGTCGCAAACCATTTCCACTCCCCCTCCCATTCTTTAGATGACATGTCCATCATGGGCCTCCTGCACTGCCACAATGATGCCACCCGAAGGTTGCAGGAACAGCAACTCATATTCCGCCTGAGAACCCTGCAGCCTAATGGTATCAATGTGGACTTCACCAGTTTCAAAATCTCCCCTTCCCCAACTGCATCCCCAAACCAGCCCAGTTTGTCCCCTCCCCCCACTGCACCACACAACCAGCCCAGCTCTTCCCCCCCACCCACTGCATCCCAAAACCAGTCCAACCTGTCTCTGCCTCCCTAACCGGTTCTTCCTCTCACCCATCCCTTCCTCCCACCCCAAGCCACACCCCCCATCTACCTACTAACCTCATCCCACCTCCTTGACCTGTCCGTCTTCCCTGGACTGACCTATCCCCTCCCTACCTCCCCATTTATACTCTCTCCACCTATCTTCTTTTCTCTCCATCTTCGGTCTGCCTCCCCCTCTCTCCCTATTTATTCCAGTTCCCTCTCCCCATCCCCCTCTCTGATGAAGGGTCCAGGCCCGAAACGTCAGCTTTTGTGCTCCTGAGATGCTGCTTGGCCTGCTGTGTTCATCCAGCCTCACATTTTATTATCTTGGAATTCTCCAGCATCTGCAGTTCCCATTATCTCTGCTCGAATTTATTGACAAGTTTAGAAGCAAGTTAGACAAAGGAGAGCAAATGGATGTTGTTAAAGATCAGATCAGACCCCCTCAATATTTAATTAAGAAGGTGGCCTAGAACCTAACTTTTTCCTACTTTTAAAGAAAAATGTGAAATGCCATGTTCCAGATCCAATGTGACTGTTCAAACTACTCGATGTTAAGCAAAGTACAATGTATTTAAACACTACACTTTATAAAATAAAAATAAAAGAAAGAGGAATTTAGAATAATTTAATTATTGGTGAAGTTAACTAAACAATAGATACAGTACCTATTACTAACTAATCCAATATAGTAACATCTTCTCAACACACCTCTTGGCAAAAAGTCAAATTCAGACATACAGATTCTCGCGTGCAGTTCTCCAATTCAGCAAGGAAAAAAGAATCATGAAAAGAAAATTCAGTTAAAATAGCAGCTAAGAGACAGTCACTGAAGTAACCAACTCTTTCTAGACCCCAAAGTTAAAACTAAACCTAAAAACTAAACAAAACTACAAAACTAGGTCTGTGAGAGTTGGCCACACCCAGGCTGCTTCCATTATTCTAACCTTAACAAAAAGCCAAGGTCTCACAAATTATTTATTTCCTTAGAGGCATCTGCCTCCCAACATATCTTCACAAAACAAAATGATAAAATAGACTCTTAAAAGTGACAGCTTTGTCACAATGTGATCTATTTGGATCATACGTGCGGCTGCTAAATAAAGTAAGACCCCACTGTGTTCAGGACAAAGTACTAGCATGGAAAAAGGATTGGCTGACTGGGAGACGATACAGAGTATGGGCAGTGCATTTTTTTTGTCAGAATCACAGCCAGAGGAAGCGACGAGGCTGCAGAAGGACTTGGATGTGCTAGGAGAGTAGTAAAGAAGTGGCACAATGAATAACATGTCAGAAAGTTTGAGGTTGTGTGCATTGTTTGGAACAGTAGAGGTGAAGACTATTTCCTAAATGGGGAAGTGTGTGGCACAAAGGGACTTGTTTAGAATCATCATAATGTCAAAATGTATGTTCTGTTGGCAGTTAGGAAGACAAATGAAATGTGTGCAGTCATCCCGAGCAGGCCAGAATGAAGGAGCAAGAATGTACTTTTAAGGATATATAAAGCTCTGATCAGACTGCATCTGGAATTTTGTACTTGGTTGTGGACCCTATTTCTCAGGAAAGATGCTTTCGCCTTGGAGAGAGTCCAGAGGAGGTTTACAAGAACAGTCCTGGGGATGAACGTCTTGTCATATGGAGGAGTGGTTAAAGACTCTGTGCCTGAACTTGTTGTAGCTTAAAAGGATCGGAGAGCGGGGGAGGGGGGGGGGCGGAATCTCTTTGAAACTGATAGAATCCTAAGGGACCTGGAAACATTGGACGTAAGCTGTTTCCACCAGTAGAAGGGGCTAGCACTTGAGGACATAACTTCACAGTGAATGAACGAGCCTTAAAAACTGAGATGAGGAGGAATCTGTGGAAATAGTTTCCCATGGAGGCATGGGAAGACAAGTCATTGTGACTATTTAAAAGAGTGACAGATAGATTAGTCAGTGAGCAAGATAAAAGAGAGAAGGCAGGAGAATGAATTGAGAGCATATCAGCCATGATTGAATGGTGGAACTGACTGGACGGACACAATGGCCTAATTCTGTTCCTATATGCTTTGGTATGTCTCGAATAAAATCCAACAGCTATGATAATGTTCTGGAGAAGGGTCACTGGACACGAAACTTTAACTTTGCTTCCTCTCCACAGAAGCTGCCAGACCAGCTGACGAATTCGTATAATCCAGCATTTCTTCAGCCCAGCTCGCAAAACTTCACTTTAATACTCTAGCGCACTGGTTGCGCTGGTGAGTCCCGTACTGCTTTTCTTTTACGCCAAAAAAAAATTTGCTGCATGCTGAAAATAGAGTATATATTTTAAAATACTTCACATAACCTTAAGTATAACCTTACATACAATCTTAAGTACTAAGTGTTTGGATCTACATGTAGACTGAGATAGACAAATTGAAAAAAATATTGTTCTAAGCTTCAGAAAGTTTGGAAACTGCTCGCTTGTAAACATTTTTTTTAGATTGATAGGCTTAAAAACTTCTTTAGACTTAGCATGGCACATTCAGATAGAATAATTGCAAACATTGTAAAATAGTTCGACTGAGAACGGTGGAAAGTGGAATCTTCAATCATCAGCAAATATTATAAACAAAAACATGACCAATGATATAATTGTGAAAATAGAAAAAGGAATGTTTCATTGGGAAAGAAATAAATTGGAGTAAACAAACAATTTAACACCCTCAACAATGAATGATTGCAATTGAAAAGTAAAACAGAAGATCCATACCCGGCCGCCTCAGGGACGTAGGGATAGCGGGATGTTAAATCAGTTTCAGTCATAGAATCCCTATAGCGCCTTCCGCCCAACAAGTCCACACCAACTCTCAGAACATCCCACCCCGAACAAAACGGGCAATTTCGCATGACCAATCCACGTGGCCTGAACATCCTCACACTTTCGGAGGAAACCGGAGCGCACGGAGAAGAGTCCACACAGACGCGGGGAGAACGTGCAAACTCCACACAGTCAGCCGCTCAAAGGGTGGAGTCGAACCCCGGTCTGTGGAGCTGATAGGTAGCAGTGCTAAGCACTGAGCTGCCATGCCATGCTATAAAGAGATTCTCTTACGTTGACAAGATGAATCTGGTAACATAAATGTTTTGTAAACCAACAAAAGATGGAGACGGGATTTTTTTTTTAAATTGGAGGTTTCATCGTTATAAAGTAAAAGATTGGGAGATTTCATCGCTCAAGAAAATCCGTTTAAGCAGAATATGGTCGATGAAAGGAAGCAGAGAATGGATGTTAAGGAGAAAATCTTGTTTGAACGCTATGACAAGTAGAATGTCTCAAGGAACATTGCATCGACTTTCATTTTGCGCTAAAGGCTTAATGTCCAGAGATAGAAAGACAGTGAATGAGAGAGAGAGAAAAAACGATCTTTCATTGATGCTTATAAAAACAAGTGGCATTGGACGTTGTGGAGAGGAAACAGCTGCAATTGCTTAAGGAGAAATTAGCCGTCTATGAGAGAGCCTGGAGCATATAGGATCTAGCTTTTACATTAAGTTACTGCACTGAAATAACATATTCAACGAGATTGGGAAGCACAAGTACAAATAACACTTTTTTAATTGTCAGTATGTCAATACAACGGGCAGTTTTCCAGTAATTGGAATTAGACTCCTTGAATTTAAAAAAGATACTACTGGAAAAGCTCAGCAGGTCTGGCAGTATCTGTGGAGAAAAATCAGATTAACTTTTGGGGTCCAGTAATCCTCCTCAGAACGGAATTGACGTCTCTGACAGTTCTTAAAGAATTATGTGAGACCATGCGTGAAACATTGTGTTCACTTTTAATCTCAATATTTAAGGAGGGTATTTACTGTATTGGATGTGGTGTGAAAGAATGCTGACCAAATTGAACCAGAGGAATTTTACTTCTGATGAGGGGCCAGGTAAAGTTCACCTGTATTTACTCCGCTTAAATGATAATGTTATTGGACAAAGTTGTTTCAGGTCGTATCAAGAACCTCATCTGATTATATTTCCAGTTTCCAGTTTTCCTATTTTACAGCAAAAAAAATCAAATTGAATCTTTTCTTTTCAGAATTTCACACCGTAGGAAATGATCGATTAGTTGATGATACAACGCAATGTCTATTAGTTTATGTAGTTGTTTTTAATGCAGATCTCAGTTCAGGACAAAAATGCATGCTAGAAGAATGTGAAAAGTCAAAGAACATTCCCTTTAGCGAGCAACAGTTCAGTTCCTTTGTTTGCTGTTGCAATGGAAACCAAGGAATGATTTTAACTATTTGAAACATTTAATCATTAAATTGAAGGGGTACTTCATAGTATCCTTCAACTTTTCTCTGAACTGAGTCGGCACACCAGCGTAAACACACGTGTTGGTGCGTGCATTTAAGAGTTGTAGCAGATACCCATTTTCTTGCAGGATAATCTTCGGATCATTCGAATTAAAACCAGAGGAATAGGTATTGCTTGCAAACTGAAGAGAAAATTTACAATATATGTCAGCCACAGCAGGAGGAAACTACCCGTGACGGCAAAGAGTGAAATAACTGACTTTCGCCGACTTTCAATTTCTTGGTCACTCTGATCTGATCCGTTACAGTGAGCTCGAAGTCTTCTCTCGATTGGACATTATGATGTGTTTGACTGTTAGTGAGTTGATAATAATAGAGAAATGGGACTACAATGCGATCTAACCAGTCAAGGACTCCCCATGAAACTGATCCAAAAAAATGAACTCCTTCATGCTGCAGTACCAAGGTGCATTATTGAGAACATACAGAGGTTCATGTGTGAAGTAGAATAGTGTGGTTTTCAAACAACACAGCGCAGAGGTGGTTCCTACGACACAGCTGCCACTTTCTCAGTGCAGTATCTTATTTTCAGCTTCTAACAACAGATAGTTTACGAAGCGATCAAAGGTGAATACAACCGTTAACCACACGGAAGGGTCTCTTGAAGCACGGCTCAGAATGATGACGACAGTGCAACCAGGGGTGGTAGGTAGAAAGCTAACTGGAAAATAAATATCACGAAGCCGACTTACTATCACAGCAGTCACAAGGACAAGGAGATGGGTCACCGCCATTGATATCAAATAACACGTGATACATTTCGACAGGCCGCATCTTCTTTTGCCCATGGTTACAGCGGTCTTCAGATTCGCTAGGAGAGGAAAAGGATCCCGACCCGAAACGCCAAGCTTTCCCGCTCCTCTGCTGCTTGGCCCGCTGTGTTCATCCAGCGTCACACTGTGTTATCTCAGATTCTCCAGCATCGGTAGTTCCTACTCCCTCTGGGAGAGGAAGAGGATGAGAGGGAAGAGAGATCAGAGTAAAAACAACAGCCATATCTTGGCCCGAAGCAATTTTAATATATTCCCGATAAACGTTCTACTCTAAAATCGAAACCGCTCTATTTACTGAGATAACGAGATGTGGAGCTGGATGAACACAGCAGGCCAAGCAGCATCAGAGGACCAGGCAAGCAGACGTTTCGGGTCTGGATCCTTCTTCCGAAATCAACGGTCCCTGTTCTATTTACTGATGTTTTACAGCTAATCAAACAACAAGCTATCATAATATAGAATTAAGGAAGGGCAAGAAATTATATTTCAGGAGTACTTTCAGTAGAAATAAGCAATTAGTCTACATACAAATGTGGACAGACAGTGTTGCTACAGTGCAAGATAGTTACATGTAGGGTCAGATCATGAAGCCTTAGCAGTTTCTTTTTTTACTGTGAACCTGTTGACGTAATGGCCGCGGAGCATGTACGGACTGAAAGAAGAGCATTTACAATTTCCTCCATGTTTACCTCTGGTGTTCTTTGAGAAAGTAATTGTAGATAGCGCCCAGGCAGTGACTGTTGCTTTTATGAAGCATTACTTAGTCACGTAACCAGTCAGAAAAAAAAAATTGTGCTGAGCGTCATTTTAGAAGGTGGATAGATCTAGGCCTCACTCCCCCAGAGCGCACTTGGTTTGTACAGCTAGATAAAAGATTTAGACCCGAAGTACTGCTTGCATCCTGGTCATTAACCGAGGACACACTATGAACTTCACCTCTGGCGGATACCACACGTAATCCATAACAATATATATTATATTATTTTGTCTGCCTGCCGGCGCAGTTTTATTATGTAACGTAAAGATATTTATTATACTTAAATTTTTGATTGATAATAAATAATAATCTTTTGAAGAATCCGTTCTGTGGAGTAAGAAAAGCAATGAAAACATGCACTCTATAGATTTTGAATTAATCAGCACTGCAGGCAAACTTAGTTGACTTTGAAGCAAAATTTCAAAGAGAAAGTAGACTTGGCTGTGCTTTCCGCTGAAAACTCAGCCTAACACCTTTAATCCCGTAGTTCACTGCAATATCAAAATGTCATCATTTTATTATTCCAATGCAAATTTATTTTCCAATCTCTTGGGGACCGCTTTGCAGAACACCTACACGGTTCGCAATAAACAACTGCACCTCCCAGTCGCGCACCATTTCAACTCCCCCTCCGGTTCAAACTAATTTTGTGGAATTTCACGGAACATTTGGCGGATCAGCCAAATTTCTTGAATTGTATGTCTCTGCTGCCTGCCAAAAAAAATATAACCTTCGCTTGCCCATCATCGATCTGCATTCTTGAGGACTCAAATCCTCGTGTAGAGACAAGTTTTAAAATATGCACAAATCTTTAGTTACGTTTCAGTCTGTCACTTAACAGGGTGAAAAAAAGCTATTCGACGTTATTTTGTTGCAGATTTCGCGCTCACGGCTTTTCACTACTTGTCCCAAAGTCGGGGCGAAGTTTACACGCAAGACAATTCGTTTGAACTCTCTCACTCCTCAAATAACGGTTCACAATGTTGTCGATAACTGACCAGGGATATTATGCTCCTCAAAAGGAAAGTAAACGATTAGCTTCTATATTTGTGAAATCTGTGTCGCTATAACTTTCCCAGACACACTCCGTACAGTTTGCGTCTGCCCATTTAGACGTAGTTAAATGCGGCACGTAGAAGCCCAGATCTACATCATTATTCTCAAACTACACGTGTCACTCTCGTGATGTTTTACAATTTATTCAATACTGGCCGATATAGTCAGCGAAACTGCACAACAGCATTCAATCAATCAGCACCGTTTCAATTGTCAGCAAAACCCGATCACGTGTAACGTAAAATATTACACTTCAGCCTGGCTAATGCTCCGCATGTTGGTTCAGAGGAAAGTTAATTGCATTCTAGACCACGTGCGTTCAAACAAGCTACATACAATCCAGCCCATGTCCGAATTTCTGTCCAAGGCATAATGGGGAACTGCAGATGCTGGAGAATCCAAGATAACAACGTGTGAGGCTGGATGAACACAGCAGGCCAAGCAGCATCTCAGGTGCAGAAAAGCTGACGTTTCGGACCCAGACCCTGCCTGCAATCAATCTGAATTTGTCAAATTGACCGGTAAATCTCGTCTTTCTAAAGAAAAATAGATCGACTTAGTCAATTTATCATTCAGATTGGAGAAGTTCAGTTCGCACTGAAATTCTGTCTGCCCTGTTGCTCGCAATTATTTTTCAGTGAACGCTAGCAGAGGGCACGTTGGTCAAATTCGGCATTCAGAACAGTTCCTCTGCGCACTTACAGTCCAACTCGAAAATATACCGTTTAAACATAGATAATAGGAACTGCGGATGCTGGAGATTGAGTTCAGCTGGGTGAACATAGCAGGCCAAGGAGCAGCAAAGCTGACGTTCCTAAACCCCTCAAACGGAAGGGTCGATTTGATCTATCCACCGCGAGGCTATATTCCGCCTACTTAATGCGAAAAATGTTGGAACGTTTCAACAAGACCATCGCTCCAGGTACATTCGGAAGTGCTAATTGCTACCAAAAAGTTGTTAGAGATACTGCAGATGCTGGGGAATCTGATGCAACAAGGTGTAGAACTGTATGAACACAGCAGGCCAAACAGCATCAGAAGAGCAGGAAAGCTGACGTTTCGGGCCTAGACCCTTTGCGGCGGGGGGGGGGGGGGGGGGAAGAATTTCCCTGCTCCTTTGATGCTGCTTGGCCTGCTGTGTTCATTCACCTCTACACCACTCTACCAAAAAAATGTTGCTTTTGCACAGAACAAGAACATTTCGCACACGAACAGGCCCCTCAACCCACCAAGATGCCATTCTGAACCAAACTAAACTGCACATGGCCCGTACCCTCTATTCCGTGCAGATTCAAGAGTCTGTATAAATGCCCTCTGGGTTTTTCTAACATCTGCTTCTACCACGTTCCCTCGCAGTCCTACCGCCCTCTGTACACACAAAAAAACACGCTCCTCATACATCTTCCTTAAAATTTTCCTTTGTCACCTTACAGCTATGCCCCCTAGCAAGACGTCCACCTTGGCAAGGAACAGTCCGACTACCCGTCCAATCCGCCCATTAATTTCGATTAATTGCTTCTGCCGTATCCCATTGATATATTCAGTGGGAAAAACACGTGTTTGGTGATCTTCATTAATTGGGTGGATCCAATTAGTTGTTTAAGAAAAGAGCTTCCATTTTTTTTGAGGCTAATTGTAAACAACGAATTGACGTAGTCTGTTTAATTCTTGTTAATTGCTTTCCAAGTGTTCTAACTTTAAAGTGAAAGAACAGGTTTAACTTTAAAATGCATAAAACTTATTGTGGTGCACATCTATGAATAAAATTCTGTAAAAAATGCAATAGCTGTAGCTGATACTCGGATTCAAAGATTGGGTGAGATGTAACAGAAACATACAAAATGGAGATGATGCTAAATTCAATTTGCTGCATTGTGGGGTAACAAAGTGTAGGGCTGGATGAACGCCGCTTGGCCTGCTGTGTTCATCCAGCTCTACACTTTGTTATCTCGGATTCTCCAATGTCTGCAGTTCCTATTATCTCTGCTACATTGTGGGGATTGTTTCTAGTTTGGAGACCTTTCTTTCTAAGGTGAAGGCGTTTGAATTTCCCTGTTGAAATGTGATGGCATTCAGAGTCAAACAGAGAGATACCTCTCACTGAGATGGATGGAGCGGAACAAGTTCTTGAGGGGAGCGAAAACTGTTTTAATTTGTCTTTATGACATTACAGGCTGTGGACCTTGGAAGACAGTTTTAATCCAGAAATCTTTAAAGTGGGAGTTTTTCTCCGTCTCCAGTTTTGGTACAATTTCTGCCAGATTGTGTGTCTCAGAGCATGTAAAGACATTCTTGTTCTAATGGTGTCACACGGCTCGGACTTCAATGGAATATTTCGATGGCTACTGCGTGAACTTTTGACATTTTTTTCCTTCTTAAAATAAAGCCATACACTCTGGAACTCCCTACAGCGGTCCATCCAATCTCCCTTAATTTTAACATTTTCAAAACATTTTCTACACTTTTGCAAGGACCCATTGTGTTGCCCAAGAGTTAAGACTTTTAATCGTCATTCTTAATGTTGATGCTATAATAAAGTAGATTTCAATCATTTTTTTCCTTAACTTACAATATGTTCATGTGACTTTTTCACAGCAATCTTTTCAATTTAAGTTTGAATATTTAAGCAACTTATTTCTTTCATGAAGTCTTTCATTACAAAACTGATAATATTGCATTTCTCAGTCTTGTATAGGCATACCTACATTAATAAATATAAATATGTAATGTTTATTTCTTTAGGGACACATGGTCGATGCAATTTTGATCAATTTAAAACACTTCTTTTATAGGGAAAATGTCTTTTTTTTTCCTTTCTAAGCTTTTGCACTGTCAGAACTTAAGTTTGGTGTTTGATAGATTTTGGCTTTCATAGACCTGTGGCTTCTTTGATATTCTACATTACAAGAGAGGAACTGTAGCCTCAAATTACTGTATTTTGTGTGCGATTATTCTTGTTCAATTTTCAGACAGCTCTTCTGATTGGGAAAATTGGTTTGAGAGCTTTAAAAATAGCAACGGGCCTGTATTTGGCCCTGTAAATCATCTCTTAACCTGTCAAACCTGACAATTTTGGTGCAACCAGAATGTCATTAAAATGTATCTTTATGTCCAACCACAAATGTTTAACCTTTATGTCTTGTTTATTCACTGAACACTATTGAATCTTTCACACTCTCTCTACCATAATTCATAGTGGTTTAATTTAATTCTGAGAAAAAAATGATGATTTTGTGCTTTAATGTTGACTGCTCCTCCAGTGGCTACAAAATCTTCAATTTAAATCAAGTGAAAGGTACGAAAGGCCATGAGTCCTGTTGTCTGTAAATGCCGCTTCAGTCCAGGGACACAAAGCTGGCTGGTTACATTGATCAAGAACAACAAACAATATAGCGGCAGAACAGGCCCATCGGCCCTCCAAGCCTGTGCTGACACATTTTTGTCTATCCAGGTGAAAACTGTCTTCACTTACAGGATTTGTTTTCCTCAATTCCCTTCCTATTCATGCATTCATCAAGGTGTTTTTTGAATGCTGCAATTGTGCATGCTTCACCACCATTTTGTGTGAAAACTTGCCTTGAACATCTCTTTTAAGCTTCCCCTTGCCTCCTCCACTGCCCACCATCCAATCCCCACATCCCTGCACATTCCACCTGCATCCCCTGGTGACTGCCACCTCCACTTGGGGAGAAAAGGCTCACACTTTCCACTTCACCTACGCCATTCACATTCTGTAAACTTCTATCAGGTAGCCCTTCAGCCTCCTGCTTTCCAGTGAAAACAAATTCAGTCTTTCCAACCTTTCTTCACTGCTAAAATCCCCCTTACCATTCAGCATTCTTGTAAACCTTTTCCGTCCCCTCTCCAATGCATCCACATCCTTCTGGTAGTATGGTAGCCAGTACTATTCACAATATTTTAAGTGAGGCCTAATTAAAGTTCTAGAAAGCTACAGCATAACTTGTCTCATCTTATACTCAATGCCCCTTCCAGTGAATGCAAGCATGCCATAGGCTTATTTTATTACCATATTGACCTGTGCTGCCACTTTCAGTGATCTGTGGCCTGCAACCCCAGATCCCTCTGCATATCAATACTCTTAAGGGTTCTGCCATTCGCTGTAGAATTTCTATCTGGAGTTGACCTTCCAAAATGTGTCACCACTCACTTTTCCATTAAACTCCATTTTTCTGCCCATGCTTCCAACTGATCCATATTCTGCTGTATTCTCTGGCAATACCCCTCCTCACTACACACAACTCCACCAATCAGTGTATCATCTGTAAACTAACTAATCAGACGAGCAATGCTTTCCTCCAAATCATTTATGTAGGCCACAAACAGCAGAGGGCCCAGCACTGATCCCTGTGGAACACCTCTAGTCCCAACCCTCCATTCGGAAAAGCATGTTTCCACTGTTACCCTCTGTCTCCTATGACTGAGCCAGTTCCATATTCATTTTGCCAGCTCACCCGATACCATATGACTTCACCATTTGTACCATTCTGCCATGAGGGACATTGTTAGACTTTACTGAAGTCCATGTAGATAGCATCAACTGATTCTCCCTTATCAACCAACTTGTTCACCTCCTCAAAAAACTGGACCGATTTAGTGAGGCACAACCTCCCACTCACAAAACCATGATGTCTATTGATAATAAGCCCATTTACATCTAAATGTGCATAGATATTGATCCTGAGAATGTTTTCCAATAATTTCCCTACCACCTACCTGAAGCCCACAGATCTTTAATTGCCTGGATTATCTCTGCGACCCTTCTTCAACAATCGGACAACATTACATATTCTCCAGTCCTCTGGGACCTCACCTGTGGCCAAAGATGTCCTCTTTCTGCTTCTATTCACTCCATTGACTTGTTTTCTTTTTTCTAATGACTCTTTTCTGCCTAAACACTCCCCTCAGGTTCCTCGACAGCATGGGACACTTTCATCAATGTCTGCTGGCTTTTTGGTGAATACCCAGCTACAGGTTCAATGCAATGGTTTCGGACAATGCAGCTATGAGCAATACTACCCAACAAGTTTTCAAATATATGCTCACAAGTCAGCAGCTTTGCCACGTCGACTTGCCATTATTGGTATCCTTAACCTCACTAGGCTGTTCTGGATAGCTTTCTTGGGGTACGGGAATAGGATCTCCCAATTTATGAAGCAGTTTCTGAAAATGATATACTGGAACTGAAAATTTCAGACTGCACCCCTATCGCGACCGATCTGGTATGTGAGACCAGCTTTTATGTCCATTATTAGGACTCGAACATAGAACAGTACAGTACAGTACAGATGCTTCAGCCCACAATGTTGTGCTGACCTATTATCCTACCCTGCATGCACTACATTTTACTATCCTCCATGTGCCTATGCAAGAGTCACTTAAATGTTTTGAAAGTATCTGATTCCACTGCCACTGCCGGCAGCACATTCCACACGCCCACAACTCTCTGCGTGAAGAACCTACCACTGACATCTCCACTATACCTTCCTCCAAACACCTTAAAATTATGTCCACTCATTATAATCATTTCCGCCCTGGGAAAAAGTCTCTGGATATCCATTCTATCTATGCCTCTCATCATCTTATACACTTCTGTCAAGTACCTCTCATCTTTCTTTGCTCAAATGAAAAAAGCCTTAGCTCCCTCAACCTTTCCTCATAAGACCTACTCTCCAGTCTAGGCAGCATCCTGGTGAAAGGTCCTTTGCACCTTCTCAAAAGCTTCCACATCTTTCCTATAATGAAGTGACCAGAACTGAACACAATATTCCAGTTGTGGTCTAACCAGAGTTTGATAGAGCTGCAGCATAACCTCGCAACTCTTAAACTCAATTCCCCTGCCAATGAAAGCCAACACACCATTGGCCTTCCTTACAACCCTATCTGCTTGGGTAGCAACTTTGAGAGATCTATGGACTTGGATCCAAGATCCCTCTGTTCTTCCACACTGTCAAAGAATCCTGCCATCAACACCGTATTCTGCATTCAAATTTGACCTTCCAAAATGAATCATTTCACACTTTTCTGGTTTGAATTCCGTCTTCCACTTCTTTTCCCTGCTCTGCGTCCTGTCAATGTCCCTTTGCAACCTATAACAGCCCTCCGCGCTGTCCACAACTCCACCAACCTTTGTGTCATCAGCAAACTTACGAACTCACCCTTCCATTTCCTCATCCAAGTCATTTTTAAAGATCACAAAGAGCAGAGATCCCAGAACAAATCCCTGTGGAACATCTCTGGTTACCGAGTTCCAGGCTGAACACTTTCCATCTACTACCACCCTCCGTCTTCTATTGGACAGCTAGTTTTGTGTCCAGACAGCCAAATTTCGCTGAATCCCATGCTTCCTTACTTTCTGAATGAGCCTAGCATGTGGAACCTTATCAAATGCCTTGCTAAAACCCATATGCACCACACCCACTGCTCGACCTTCATCAATGTGTTTTGTCACATCCTCAAAGAATTCAATAAGGCTTGTGAGGCATGGCCTGCCTCTCACAAAGCCATGCTGACCATTTCTAAACAAACTGCGCTTTTCCAAATACTTATAAAAACTATTTCTCAGAATCCCCTCCGATAATTTGCCCACCACTAATCAAATTTCAACATATTTTCCAGTTTGGCTCACGACTGTCATTTTGAATTTCCATCTGCTTCTGAATGGAAAAGCTTTAATTATCCCTGTCAGTATTTTGTGCAAGCAGCCAGCCTCCCTTGGTTTGTGAATTTCATTTCCAAATTTTCCACTTGCACAAGAAAACTTGATAAAGTTCTTTGCCTTTCATTTTGTTTGCACAAAGTGTTGTGGCTTTAGTGACCAAAGAACAGAATTGCTAACAGTCTGTTTATTTACAAAAAAAATATGATTTCCATGGCTTGATAAATGGCAATTTGGAACAGAACTGCCCCTGTCAAGCTCTATCTTCAAATCTCTTTTCTAAATGCTGTTGATTGACTTTGCCTTTTTACTCACATTTTCCACTATTTTAGTTTGTATTTCTTTTTCTGTTGCCTCCTTTCCTTCTTTCATTTCTTGCTTGACACCAGTTTGTTTGATTTCAGCAACTTCTCTGTTTGTTTTTATTCCTCAACCTTCACGTTCTCATTCTGAGGTAACAATCTTTGCAAGTTTGATTATTTCTAAATTCCTTTAATGTTGTTGCTTTCTTTTGAGGGATAAACTCATCTGTCAAATTTAAACTGCTTAACTTCTTCAAGATATGGTTGTTATTCCATTCAGTAAATTTCATGAATTTTGGAAGTGCTGTTGAAATGTTGTTGGTAAGGGATCATAGACATTCAGCTTTGCATTTAAGAATCTGTGCCTAGATTCTTTGGTACCTAAGATAGTGCCTAAGTGGTGACTTGTAAATATTTCACTATACTCATTTGAATACATGGGACACTAAAGCGAATTATAATTCTAGCCTGTTTGTAATCAGCTGTCAATTCAGGTGATGCGATACAATGTGTATTTTGCGCTTTTCAATTGGAATAGCATTGGATTAAAAGTATGACATATGTTATGGGAAGTGCAAACGTATTGCCACTTCCTTGAAAGCAGTAAAAATAAGTCTGCATTTCCGCCTTTGAATCTAGGAATACATTTGGAGGCTGTAAACTATTTGTGATCTGCATTGTGGTTACAAGGGCTTTGCATATTCTTAAATAGATTTACATTTTGCATTTGTTCTTGAACTGTCTGACATTGTGACTCCAACTTCATTTGCCATTCCAGAAAATCTTTTTCCTTCCCCTGCTCCTTTTCCCGGGGCACCTATAGATACATCTCCTTTCCATCTGAGTTTGTCATTTTGCCCATTCTGGAGCAAGACTTCTTGGGTCCCTGAGCCGTTATTGGAATCTTTTCTAGATAACACAGAGTGGAGCTGGAGGAACACAACAGGTAAGGCAGCACCTGAGGAGCAGGAAAGCTGACGTTTCAGGTCGGGACCTTTCTTCAGAAATGAGGGAGGGGGAGCAGCTCTGAAATAAAGAGAGGGGGAGGAGTCGGGCTGGGGAAGGTAGGTGGAATGGTGATAGATGAGTGCAGGTAGGCAGTGGTGGGGATTGGTTCGTGAGGTGGGAGGAGCAGATAGATGGGAGAGAAGATGGGAAGGTTGTGTCATGTGGGGATGAGAGGGAGAATGGGCCATGGGATAAGGTCGGGGATGGGGAGATTTTGAAGCTGGTAAAATCCACATTTAGGCCGTAGGGCTGTAGGCTCCCAAGGTGGATTATTAGATGCTGCTCCTCCAATTTCCGGGTGACGTCATTGTGATACTGGAGGAGGTCCAAGATGGCCATGTTGCCTAGGGAGTAGGAGGAAGTGTTGAAATGGTTCGTGACGGGAAGGTGTTATTGTTTGTTGCTAACAGAGCACAGGTACTCTACAAAGTGGTGTCCAAGCCTCCGCTTGGTCTCAACGAATTAGAGGAGGCCACATTGGGAGCAATGAATACAACAGGCCACATTTAACAAATGTGCACGTGAACCTCTGTCTGATATGAAAGGTTTGTTTGGTGCCTTGGATGGAAGTGAGGGGACAGGTGCAGGGGCAGGTGTAGCATTCCTGCTGTTGCAAGGAAAGGTGCTGGGGCTGGTGGGCTTAGTGGGGAGTGGGGAATCATTTCTTCCACTTTCTTTGATAATCAAATCGATGCTCACCTTCTAACTATTTCTCTTCCAGCACTACTTGGTCCAACGTAAACTTTTCAGGTTGTAATTCCACTTGCTCTTTTTGTCTCTGAGCTGAATTTTGATTTGACTGTGAACAATTCTCAAGAATGCTTCAATTTTTTTGAACTGCAGGTCAGAGATTCTGCCTATTAAACAAATTTTCACTCTTGGCCCATGACTAAAAAAGTCAGCCTTTGCTAATAAAAACTTCCAGAAAAATAATTTCTTCTGCATCTGATACTGCAATCTTCAGTTGTTTTATCAATGTTGTAGTCAAGCTTGTGATTATAACTTCTCGAATGCTTTCAATCAATTTCCACTGTTGTTCCAAGTTTTTCTCTCTATTCATTCACAGGATATCAGTGTCACTGGCTAGGCCAGCATTTATTGCCCATCTCTAATTACCCATCGTGCAGTCAAGAGTCAAACACATCGCTGTGGGTCTGGAGTCACACATAGGCCAGACCATGGCTCATCTCCTTATATATTGAATGCTGTATTTCTTTTTTTTTAAAAAATTAAAATCTTTTAAAATTCCTTTTTGCCTTGTTTCACATTGAGTATAACCTATATACGAAAGCCTAGTTATCATGCGTATGCAAGTTCACAGGGTGGATCTGAAGAGCAATTTCTTTAGCGCTTGTTAACCTCCTTTTAAATCATAAACTTTCACAATTGAAAAATAACAAGCTTTTAGTTTTGTGGTAACTTAGTTCAGTGATCTATCTGCACTTAGTTCATTGTGTATCACAAATGCTGAACATTAATGCATAAAATACAAAACACTCAACGTTTGAGGCTAAAACACCATTACCACAATTAGACATATGGACAGTTATATCAAAACTATAGAGTTGGAAGAACGGCTAGTCTTTGGTTTTTGCAGGCATATTACATTTAAGATTTTTGTTCCTAAATGAGATGTATTAAAATCAGAATACAACGTCTGCAATGAATTATGTGATCGGATAATTTAATCTTGTTACCACTGACAGCTTGTGTACGGTAGGTTCTGGGATTTCAGTTTATATATATATATATAGAGACAGAGAGATAGAGAGAGAGAGAGAGAGGAGAGAGAGAGAGAGGAGAGAGAGAGAGAGAGAGAGAGAGAGAGAGAGCTTTCAATATATTATGGGCTATTCCCTTGCAGGTCTCTTTCAGCAGAATCATCCTTTAGCTCATTCGTCCTTGCCTGTTTCCCTGTTCAGCATCATCTCTATTTGTTGGTGTCTCTCAAAGTCCTTCTTGGAGTTCTTCACAAAATGATGTCTCATAATCTGTTATACCGTGAGATTCTGGAAATACGTTTCAATACTAGGTAACTGAGTCACTGCCTTTAGTTGAGGTCATTAAGGTTGATATGTCACAACTATTAGTTAGAATTGTTCTCACTGTCAGATTGAAGTAAACTAAGATAACCTTCAGGAGAACACTTGACAAAAACTTTCTATTTATCTTTGTAATTGTGAATTGGATTTCAAAACACCTCCCCTCATATCTTTATGAGTTGTTTATTGTCCAGCCTATTTACAGTTATATCCAAATGTGACCTCTGGGAACTATGTTTTAATATTGCCTGTCTGTGTTGAAAACATATTACCCACCTTCACTGTGTGTTTTTTTTTTAAACCATGACAGCCATCATGTTGCATTTCATTGAGGATGCTATGGGAAAGACTGTTATACAGGTAAGAGTATTTCTCAGCAACAAACCCAAACAAACAGACAAAACGGGCTCAGAAACCATAACCACTCTCCCCACATCAAAGACTTTTCGGAAATGACTGCCAGACTACTTGGACCTCTTGGCATCAGGGTAGCCCACAAACCCACCAACACACTAAAACAGCAGCTAATGAACTTAAAAGACCCTATACAGACAACAAATAAAACGAACGTCATCTACAAAATACCTTGCAAGAACTGTGACAAACACTACATTGGACAAACTGGCAGAAAGCTAGCCACCAGGATACATGAACATCAACTAGCCACAAAATGACATGACCCACTATCACTAGTATCCTTACACACAGAGGAGGAAGGACACCACTTTGATTGGGACAACACATCCATCCTAGGACAAGCCAAACAGAGACATGCACGAGAATTCCTAGAAGCATGGCATTCCAACCGGAACTCCATCAACAAACACATTGATTTTGAGCCGATCTACCATCCCCTGAGAAAAAGAACAGGAAATGACATCACCAACACAGGAAATGACACCACCAACCCAAGGAAACTTAACCAGATAAATAGAAAGCGGGACATAACACCAGCGCTTTGTCGGAGGCTCACTGATGATGTTACCTAGAATGGTGACGAAACGTCTGAGACGAACCTTCCAGCTCAGCGAGCAAACTCACATCCAGAACCTCAACCTGAGCTACAAATCTTCTCAAAGCTCACTAGGTAAGACTATTGATGAAATGCTTCAGAAACAGAAGTTGTGGCATAAGAGTTCATGGATTTGCTGTGATATCTGAGCATGGTAGGATGATTAGCTGCCTGTATGGAAAGGTCAAACCTGGAAACAGAATCATATTTCTGCATCTTTACATTGTGATGCCAGAAGGGTTACTGCTGGCACCATCAATCCGTTAGATCTCGATTGAAGGCTTGGATGACTGCTGCAACTGCACCATCAGTGCTCATGCTTCACGGTTTGGCAGGAAAGCAAGACCTCGAACATTTTTTGCTTTCCTGTTGATGGTGATTATTTTACCCTTCTCCCCGCCCGTCTGCTATTGCTGGCATTTTATTTTTGTTTGCCTCTCTAACTTTGAAGTCAGATACTAACATCTGTTCAAAACCACTGTCCACCCATCTCCTCCCATACTCAATTCGGCTCCCAAATTATAGAAGTAACCAGCTCTTAGTTGAATTGATCAGTATTCTTTTTATCCTTCTCGTCACTTGCAATGTTTGTACTTTAAGTAGTCCATTTATTTACAGCAATGGGTGAAGATTTGCCTTGCCCTAATTCCTGACAAAATGCATTAGCGTTCCGAACTATATGAAACACCTCAAGAAAGTCAATTTAAATTCAGACGAAGGACAAGCCCGAGATCTTGTAAACTTAAAATCATGCACTAATGACTGGGACTTTGGTGTTAAAAGTGGAAAGTGATCAATTAAAATAACAAGGCAAAAACATGTCTATAAAAACTTCCTGTAGAAGCAATCCCATTAAGTGTTTTACTTTTTTTTACTGTTTCCAGTTTCCCATTAATTAGTGTAAAGCGAGTTTTCAATCTCGATTGAGTCAGGTAAAACTCTGTTTCTCGTTTTTCATGTTCTTGTATAACGCTGATTATAGAAGCATAGAAGATAGGAGCAAGAGGAGGCCATTCGGCCCTTTGAGCCTGCTCCATCTTCTTCACAATTGGCTGATAGTCCAATTTAATAGCCTAATCCTGCTTTCTCCCCATAATCTTTCATCCCATTCGCCCCAACTGCTATATCTAGTCACCTCTTGAATACATTCAATGTGTTGGCAGCAACTATTTCCTGTGGTAATAAATTCCACAGGGTCACCACTTTTTGGTTGAAGAAATGTCTCCACATCTCCTTCCTAAATTGTCTACCCTGAATCCTCAGACTGAGACCCCTGGTTCTGGACACACCCACCATTGGGAACATTCTCCCTGCAACTACCCTGTCCAGTCCTGTTAAGAATTTTACAAGTCTGTGTGAGATTACCCCCCTAATTCATCTAATATTGTAAGTAACAGCTGTTGTGGATGTTAACATAAAAATGTAATAGCTTTAAACCCATTTAAATGTCTGCAAATTGGACCATATTTATCCACTCTAATTTGCCCACTTAAATGCATTTCAGTTCATCATTACTGTGCCTGTAGCAGTTCCGAATGCATTTGACTCAAGATTGATAAGATAAGGTTGTCATGCATTTTTAGATTATAGAATCCCTACAGTGTAGAAACAGGCCCTTCGGCCCAAGAAGTCCACACTGAACCTCAGACCATCCCACCTCGACCCATCCCCCTACAACCCATCTAATCTTCACCTCCCTGAACACTATGGGCTATTTAACATGGCCAATCCACCTAGCCTGCACATCTCTGGACTGTGGGAGGAAACCGAAGCACCCGGAGGAAAACCACGCAGACACGGGGAGAATGTACAAACTCCACACAAACAGTCACCTGAGGCTGGACTTGAACCCAGGTCCCTGATGCTGTGAAGCAGCAGTGTTAACCACTGAGACACTGTGCCACCCTTGACATCAGACCTGCAACATAGAACATAGAACAGGCCCTTTGGCCCATGATGTTGAGCCATGATGCCAAATTAAACTAACCCCTTCTGTTTGCCCTTGGTGAACACCCTCCATTCCTTGCATATTCTTAAATGTTCCATCATATCAGCTTCCACCACTACCTCTGGTATTCCACTCTCCTATCACTCTCTGTGTAAGAAAAAACATTGCGCCCCCCCCCCCCCCCATCTCCTTTGAACTTTCCCACTTTCACCTTAAATGTGCGGTCTCTTAGGTCATAGAGCCCTACCACATGGAGACTGGCCCTTCAGCCTAAACATGCCCATTGCCAACCAAAATGTCCATCCGCACTAACCCCACCTCCCTGCATGTGGCCCATATCCTTCAAAATCTATCTTATCCATGTATTTTTTCCAAATGCCTTTTAAATGTTGTTAATGCACCTGCCTCAACCACTTCTGCTGGCTGCTCATTCCATATGTGTACCACTCTCTTTATAAAAAAAAAGTGCCCCTCAGATTCCCATTTATTCTTTTGTCTCTCATTTTAAACTGATGCCCTCCAGTCCTCGATTCCCCAAACCTGGGAAAAAGACCGAGTGCATTCACCCTATCTATGCATCTCATGATCTTATACACTTCCATAAGACTCCCCCCTCAGTCTCCAGTACACGAAAGAAAAAAGTCCAAGTTTGTTCAACCTCTCCCTATAACTCAGCACCTCGAGCCCTAGGAACATCCTTGTAAATTTCTTTTGTACTCTTTCCAGTTTAATAACATCCTTCCTATTAGCGAGATGATGAAAACTAAACACAATACTCCAAGTGCAGCCTCACCAACATCATAGAAATAGAATATAGAACAGTCAGCACAGTACAGGACCTTCAGCCCACAATGTTGTGCTGAGCTTTTACCCGAAACCTAAGGTCTATCTAACCTCCACCGCTACCTTACAATACCATCCATATGCCTATCTAATAGCCGCTTAAATGCCCCTAATGAGGCCGACTCAACTACCCGTTCCAACAATCCATTCCACATCCCTACCACTCTCTGAGTAAAGAACCTTCCTCTGATGTCTCCCCAATATCTACCTCCACTCACTTTAAAACTGTGTCCCCTCATAAAAGCTACCTCCACCCTAGGAAAAGTCTCTGGCTGTCTACTCTATCTATACCTCTGTTCATTTTGTACACCTCTATCGAGTCACCTGTCATCCTCCGTTGTTTGAAACAGAAAACCCTAGCTCTCTCAACTTTTCCTCGTAAGACCTTCCCCCCATTCCAGGCAACATCCTGGTAAATCTCCGCTGCACCTTTTCTAACACTTCCACATCTTTCCTGTAATGCGGTGACCAGAACTGGACACAAAATTCCAGATGTGGCCGAACCAGGCTTTTGTATAGCTGGAGCATAACTTGCCGGCTCTTGAACTCAATCCCTCTATTGATGAAAGCTAACATACCATAAGCCTTCTTAACAACTCTGTCCACCTGAGTGGCAGCTTTCAGGGAACGAGACTTTCCAAGGCTCGCCACTCACTTCACCAGGAAGAAGGCAACACTTAGTTGAACTCTGAACACGGAGTTCAGAAGCCAGCGCACTCACCGTTACACCATGGTAAGCAGAGCCAATGTCCTGTAGAACTGCAACATAACTTTCCAACTTCTATGCTCAATGCCCTGACTGATTAAAAACCAAAAGAACTGCTGATGCTGTGAATCAGGAACAAAAACAAGGTTGCTTGAAAAACTCAGGGGGTCTGGCAGCACCTGTGAAAGAAAAAACAGCATTGACATTTCGGGTCTGATGATCCTTCTTCAGGACTGATGGTGGCTGGGAAATGTTTATATGCAGAAAAAAGGGAGGAGATGGGATAGGGAGTAAACGATAGGATATAGCCGAAAGAGAGAGAAGAGCGGTTGGATAGACAAAAGAGTTGGTAATGATTAGGCTGGGAGGGTGAATAGTTGTTAATGGGGACTGTTAATGACTAAAAACAGCGTGTGTGTAATGACAGGATATGTTATAACAAGGCCTGATATGTAGGAAAGGGGGCTAGATACAGGAGAGTTTAGGCCCTAAAATTATTGACCACGATATTGAGTCCAGAGGGCTGCAGGGTCCCCAAGCGGAAAATGAGATGTTGGTCTTGCAGCTTGCGTTGGGCTTCGCCGGAACACTACAGCAAGCCAGAGACAGAAATGTTGGCCCGAGAACAGGGTGATGTGTTAAAATGGCAGGCAATAGGTAGTTTAGGGTCTTTTGTGTGAGCAGAATGTAGATGTTCTGCAAAGCGGTCACCCAGTCTACATTCCGTTTCCCCAATGTAGAGGAGACCGCATTGTGAGCAGCGAATGCAGTAGAGTAGATTCTGGGAAGTGCAGGTGAAGTGTTGCTTCACCTGGAAGGTATGTTTTGGCCCTTGGATAGTGGGGATGGATGAGGTAAATGGGCACATGCTGCACCTTAGCTGGTTGCTGGCAGGAAAATCGTCCACCTGCCCTCCAGCTACACCAGTGGGTGCAGCCAAGGCTATACACAGGTTAGCCTAGATTGAGCTGAACCTGTGGGCGGTCAGACTGCAAAGTGACCCTCTGCAGGAATTGCTAACAGGGGGAATGCCCGACCTAAGGGCTTCAAAGAGTCCAAGAGCTGCAAGCTCTGTGGGAAACAGGCCGTCTGTAAAAGGCATCTCATGATAGGAGGGTTGTGGTGGGGGTACCACCTATGCTCAGCTGGCCAGAATTGGCAATGCAAGCTGTGGACGCCCAAAGGACAGTAAGATGCCTCAAAGCTCTTCTTCCAATCCAGAGTCCACATTGTGGAGCAGGATGAGATGTGCTTACATTTTTTTTCTTTCAGAAGGTGCACAGGGAGCGCTCTGTGGACCGTCTTATGGAGAAAAATGGCTTGGTAATGTCATCTCAATCTGACATCCTGAGGATCAGCAAATCCTTTTATGCTGGGCTGTATGACATAAAATCCACAGACTGCATGGTCTCCAAATCATTTCCTGTCTTCTATCATGAAGGTTTTAGACATCAGCATGTGGCAAAGAGGCTGGACCAGCTGCTATCTCTGGATGACCTGACAAAGGCCCTTGAGTTCTTCAAAAAGAACAAAACTCCTGGAAGTAATGGCTGATCGGTCAAGTTGTATTCATCTCTGAGGGATTTGATAGGCCAGGACTTGCTGAAAGTGCCGACTGCTGAATGCAAACTACAAAATAGTCTTTAAGGTCATCACTGACCAGGTGAGAACTGCTCTGGAACTGGTGATTCACCCCTGACCAAACGTGTACTGTACCAGGCAGAATGATCTCTGAGAGTCTTGCACTCCTCAGAGATATGATTGCTCATGTGCAGGACGTGGAGCTGGATGCCTCCCTCCTAAGCCTGGACTGGGAGAAGGCCTTTGACAGGATATTGCTGAGCTACATGTGAGAGAGAGTGCCCAAAATGGGCTTTGGGGAGGGAATCTGCAATTGTATCTGACTGCTGTACACTAACATCACCAGTGCAGTCTCAACCAATGGATGGGAATAAGCAAGATTCTCAATCAGATGCGGAGTAAAGCAGGGTTGCCCACTTTCTCATTTGTGTGTTATATAGACGATTTTGCTGGGTCCATCAGGAAGGGTGTGAGCCTGAGGTGGCTGGCTATTCCAGTCGGCGGAGGCCTGCAAGTTGAAGCCTTCCTGTACATGGTTGATGTCACCATTTTCTGCTTGGATCCGCAGCGTGCAGACTCATAAGCATCTGTGACCAATTTGCGCTGGCCTTGGGAGCAACGTAAATCAAAGCAAGGGTGAAGCTCTCTTCTTAAGAAACTGGGCCAACTGATTCTTTACTTCTACACAAAGAGGAGAGATTACCTGAAGGTGATGGGAATATAGTTCGAGGAGCCAGGGCATGTGCAAAACCTTGGGAGAAGCATATCCCCAAGGTGAGGCAGACTCAGGGCCTTTAGGGGAGGCAATGACCTAGTGGTATTATCACTGGTCTGTTAATCAAGAGACCCGGATAATGATCTGGGGAGCCGGGCTTGAATCCCACCATGGCAGATGCTGGAATTTGAATTCAATGAATATGTGGAATTCCAAATCTAATGATGACCATGAATCCATTGTCAATTGTCAGGAAAAACCCCATCTGGTTCACTAATGCCTTTTAGGGAAGGAAACTACCATCCTTACCTGGTCTGGTCTACATGTGTCTCCAGACTGACAGCAAAGTGGTTGACTCTTAACTGCCTGATTGCCCGTCTCTAATTGGCAATGAGTGCTGCCTGGCCAGTGATGCCCTCATCCCATGAATGAATAAAAAAGAAAAACGCTCCCTCTCCACTGTTGGTAAAAATCAAACTTGGTCATCAGGTGTGGGTACATTCGCTGTTATTGTACATGGAGTAGGCCGCGCCCATTCCCAGAACTTGTGCCATTGCAGTTGCCCGAGCCATCTTCCGTTTTATCTGGAGGGAAAAGATGTAGGAACACAGTGCAGAAGCTCTGGATAGAGAAGGGGGTAGTGGTGGAAGAATGTATACAATGCTGCCCTCATTCTGATGGTCAAGTTTCTGTGTGGCTGTATCAAGCTGTATGTACTCCCTCCAGTACGCAAACACCAAGGGGCCTTATGAACTGAAGTTCTACCTGTCCCTTTTGTTGAGAAGGATAGGGCTGGTCTCATTGCAATGGAATGTTTTAAGTAGTTGGACATGCAGTAACACCTGTCATTTGGGGAGGTATTTGCAAAGAAAAATACCATTGACCACAAGTCCAAGAGAAGTGGTCAACACGCACAGTCCATGAGAACCTGCAAGTAAAGGAGATGGTGGATCCTGTTGGGTTGTTCCAAGTGTGCAATCAATTTCAGAATGCCTCATCACCAGAACTTTCCAACATTGCTTGGCTGGGCACGCCACCTATGTTATCCATCGTGTACAGCCAGACTGTCTGCTGCATTGCAAACTGCCTCCAAAGCAGCTGCGAGGGGATAGAGACCCGCTAGAATGTGCCTATGCACAGGAAGTCAAGAGAAAGATGCAATGGTTTTTGTTGAGGTTTGTCCCAAGCAGCTCCATGATGCAGGACTCTGTGCTTTATGATCTGTTCCCTGGGATGCCAACTGACACATATATCAAATACATCTGGAGGGCCATCAACTCAGTGACAAATGCTCCTTGGTCTGCCCGAAACTTGTTAGCTTTCCAGTGCAAGGAGATGACATCGACTGAGTGCTGCAAACTGGCAGATCCAGGACTACGTGCTGAGGGACGCACTAATGCTTTGGGCTGCTGCTGTCAAGGCCCAGTGGGCAAAGATGACTGTCAAAGGTTTTTCTGCTGAAGTACAATGGAGATGTTCAGTTATCAGGCCCTCCTGGTGCATGTAAGTCTAATCTTGTATAAGTAAGAAGTGCCTTGTGTTTCTTGTCCTACGTCCTACAGGCAATATATAGGATTAAACTGATCTAGCAACTATAAAGACTTTTAGGAATGAAATAACAGAAGATCTCTCAGGATGAGGGCATCCTAGTTCAGGGGTGCTGACAACTGCAATGTCCCCAGATTTGGGATACGTGGCTACAACATTTGTGGTATGGCGCTCATGCTCTCCTGATTTACAAACAAAATCCAAATTGTTCTTCAATTGCCCATTGGATGGACTCTGAGGGGGAGTTAGCGAGCTTTTCCCATTTTACCACTGCCAGTCCCATGTTTATTAATCATTATTTCTCTCATTCCACATCTACCATTCCAATTATCGCACCTTTCATATTTCTCCATACTGTAGTAGTTGCCATGTGATTATTCCCACCCGGAATCATTCCTACACTGATCTACAATTTCCCCTGATTTTCTCTCTGCTGGTATTTCTTTCCTGTAAATTCAACTTCTGCATTTTTGCTCTTGAATTTGCCCGGTCAAATAGTCTTTTTTTCAAGTTCCTGTTTTGTTTTTAAAAATAAGACAGGCACCGCTTAGGTCTGAGATCTGAAGAAGTATTTACTAAAATAAAAGCAAAATGCTGTGTATGCTAGAAATCAAATAACAGAAACTGGTGGAAAACCTGAGCTGGTCTGGCAGCATCTGTGGAGTGAAAAGTAGAGATAATGTTTAGAATCCAGCATGACTTTTTCAAAACTGAAAGACATTGGGAGTAAGGTGTAATGAAGTGTGGAGCTGGAGGAACACAGAAGGCCAGGCAGCATCAAAGGAGCAGGAAAGCTAATGCTTCAGGTCGGGACCCTTCTTCAGAAATGGGGGAGGGGGAAGGGAGCTCTGATATAAATAGAGAGAAGGGGTGTGGCTGGGGACAGTAGGTGGGATGGTGATAGGTGAGTGCAGATAGGCAGTGGTGAGGATTGGTCAGTGAGTTGGGACGAGCAGATAGGTGGGAAAGAAGACAGACAGGTCAAGGAGGCAAGGATGAGAGGGAGGGTTGGTCATGGGATAAGGCCGGGGGTGGGGAGATTTTGAAACTAGCAAAGTCCACGTAGAGACCATTGGGTTGAAGGATCCCAAGGCAGTATATGAGGTGATGCTCCTCCAGTTTCTGGGTGGCATCATGATGGCATTAGAAGAGGCCCAGGGTGGACATGTCATCCAGGGAGTGGAAGAGGGAGTTGAAGTGGTTTTCGACTGGGAGGTGTTGTCATTTGTCGCGAACAGAGCACAGGTGCTCCACAAAGCGGTCTCTAAGCCTCTGCTTGGTCTCACTGATGTAGAGAAGGCCACAGTGGGAGCAGCAGATGCAGTAGACCACATTGGCAGATGTGCAAATGAACATCTGTCTGATGTGGACGTTGTTTTTGGTTCCTTGGATGGAGGTGACATGGGGAGGCGTAGGGTCAGGTGTAACACTTCCTGTGGTTGCAGGTAAAGCTGCCAGAGGTCATGAGGCTAACGGGGAGTCTGAAGTGGACGAAGGAGACACGGAGAGAGCAGTCCCTACGGAAGGCAGATATGGGTGGGGAGGGAAATATATCCTTAGTTGTAGGGTCAGATTGCAGGTGGTGGAAGTGGCAGAGAATGATGCGTTGAATTCAGAGGTTAGTGGGGTGATATGTGAGGACAAGGGGATTCTGGCTTTCTGTACGCCACCTGCATTCTGCCTCCTCTCATCCCCATCTCCTTGACCTGACACAACCTGTCCATCTTCTCTCCCACATATCTGCATTTCCCATCTCACTGACCAATCTCCACCAGTGCCTATGTGCAATCTCCTATCACCATCCCACCTACCTTCCCAGTCCCATCCCTCCCCCATTTCTGAAGAAGGGTTCTAACCCGAAATGTCAGCTTTTCTGCTCCTCTGATGCTGCATGACTTTCTTGTTTCTCCAGCTCCAAACTGTGTTATCTCTGACTCCAGCATCATCAGTTCTTACTATCGCTAAGATGTTAGGAAATGGATTTTTATTTTATGTGGATAAGGACAGACAACAGGCTATGGTTGGTGTAGAGGCCCAGTGCAAAACAACCAGGCAATTGCCTGTGGTTATGAAAAAGAGATGTGTTTTTTATTTAAAGTTTCAGGTTTGAAAGGGACACAGAGTCCTCTCTACTGAGGGCAAAGTAAACAAGACACAAGCCAAACCTTTGTGAATGAGTGGGGTTGGGTGCCATAAGAAAAATGGAGTTGAGACACTGTGCAGTCAGTTTCTGAAGTTATGAAATTGAAGAATGAGAGTTAGAGGCTGCAAACCACCAAAGCTGAATATGAGGTAATAAAGTGTGAAGCTGGATGAGCACAGCAGGCCAAGCAGCATCTTAGGAGCACAAAATCTGACATTTCAGGCCTAGACCCTTCATCAGAAAAGGGGGATGGGGAGAGGATTCTGAAATAAATAGGGAGAGAGCTGAATATGAGCTGTTGTGCCTTAAGCTTGCGAGACGCTTCATTGGAAAAGGCCCAGGACTGAAATATTCACATGGGAAAAACGTGGTTTATTGAAATAGCAAGCAACAAGATGGTCAGGCTGATTCCCACAGACAATAAAGAAGTAGCCATTGTCACAGTTACAGTCTATGTTTGGTCACACTGCCATGAAAACCACATTGTGTAAAATCCTGCTTCATTCTGTATTTGAGATCTCAGGCAGAGGAAGGAGGTGAATTCATCTTGGGAAATTATCCAGTGAGCCCTCTCTGACCTGCCTCCAATGCAACTACTTCCTTCTTCAGGTAACGAGGCTAAAATGGTATGTGATCAGGGATCCCTCTGGAGGACTGGTGATCAGCATTAGCAACCTGAGAGAGAGTCAGGTTTTGATGCTTTCATCGAATTAAAAACCTGGTGCTCGTGATGTGACGTGCAGATGTGAGCAGAGTGTGACATTGCCCGTCTTGTATTTCAAGTGATACAAAGACACAGAGTGTGAGAGAGAAAAAGATTATCAGTCTTTGATTTGTCACATTTTAATTCATTCAAAATGTGTCCCATTGCAGGCAGAGGATACAGAGTTGATATCTCTCTCTCTGACACACACACACACAGTTAGACAGACACACAGAGAAACAAAAAAAGGCACAGACACACAAGCATACGGACACAATGCCCATTAGTATACCGTCAGGGAAGAGATTGATCTGCTTAAGAAACTCAACATAAAATACAATAAGTGAGGATAATGCATTCCTTAGAAAAGAGGGATTGTGTTGTTGTGGCTGGGGTTGGGGGGGACGTGTGCTGTGTGTACTTAAAGTGCTGAAGGTACTTGTCAGGCAGTGGAGATAAAGGAAGATATCACACAAACTCAGTGTTATCTTCGAGAGAGAGAGAGAGAAAAACATACTGTTCTGATCAATTATTCAGAGTCCCCACTCTCCCTTCATTGCAGTCACTTTATTGATTTTGGACTCAGACTTGGGTGTGGATCACTCAGATAGGTGCTGAACTTGAATTATTCCAAATAGACATGGTAGGATGAGCAGATAACCCTGACATTTCTCCTCAACATTGTGTCGTTGCTCCCTCGGCTGCAGGTGGGGAGTCAGCCTGGAGCTGGTCGTGGTCTTCAGCCACTTTGTTCCGCCTGAAGAATCCGAGCTGCAAAAGCCCAAAGTTTAAGGGTCAGATCATCAACACTGCACCTGCCAGAGCAAGGCAGGCTAAGAGGTAAGGAATTGAGTTTATTAGCAAATAATAAAGAACGTCACGGAATGACAGAGGCTGGGGCCTTTCCCTCAGCTTAATGGAGCACTCAAGGAATTCAACCCACATTTAATAGTTCACACCATGTCCTGCTCAACCATCGGAGACCCCTTAGGCCACGTGCTGAATTATATTTGTTCAAGGTCCTGACAAGGCCTCCAATTGTGTTCTTCCTTATCTTCATATTCAAGTCTCTCCAACCTCCCTACTCACTTCCACCTCTCTGTATGCCCTCCCTCATCCCTGTAACCTCCTCCAGGCCCACATGTCCCTATCTCTGCTGCATTCTGAGACCCTCTGTGTCTCTCCCAATAGTGACATCGCAGGTAAACCCCTCTCCGTCCCATTGTTCCACTTTCTGGGGTCGTTCCCTCAGTTGCCCGAGGTGAGGAGGCACGTGATGGGGGTGGGGGAAAAGGAAGGGAGGTTCCTGAGGTTTGGATTACCCACCCCAAAACCCCCTTGCTTCAGACCCCTCCTACATGACACTATGCTGAGCGGGCTGGCAATTATTTGACCTGACCCCGGGGTGCTGTTTGGAGTTTCATCGGTTTCTCAATCTCAGTGTGGGAACCAGTTGCACCAAAAGCCTGCACCGATTGGCTGCTGCTCTAGAATCTGACCTCGAAATCAGTGAGGATGGTGATTGAGAATGAATTGGGGAGCCAGTCTGTTGCAGGGGAAGCTACATAAAGGCAACGTGTTGCTGTTGACAGCGTGCTGGTTCTGAGCAAGCCAGTCTCTCCGGAGTTCAATCTTCCTTCTCCCCAGACTGTTCCCCTCCCAAAGAAAAACACAAAATTCAGGTCTTTGGTTGAGTGACGACAGAGACAGGGATCTGATGGAGACAGAATGGGGACGGGGTCCTGGCTCAAAATGCCTGCATCTGCTCCAAAAAGGCAACTTGGCTCAGTGGTTAGCACTGCAGCCTCACAGCGCCAGGGACCCAGGTTCGATTCCAGCCTCGGGTGACTGTCTGCGTGGAATTTGCACATTCTCCCCGTGTCTGCGTGGGTTTCTTCCGGCTGCTCCGGTTTCCTCCCACAGTCCAAAGATGTGCAGGTTAGGTGGATCGGCCATGCTAAATTGCCCATAGTGTTTAGGGGTGTGTGGGTTATAGGGGGATGGGTCTGGGTGGGATGCTTCAAGTGGCGGTGTGGACTTGTTGGGCAAAACAGCCTGTTTCCACACTGTAGGGAATCTAATCTAATCTAATCTAACTCCAACAAATACAGGCCCAACCGACATAACCACTCCTGCTAAGTCAGTCCCTCCATGCCCGAAATCATTGGAGTTTAGAAGAATAACAGGTGACCTTATTGAAGTGTACAAGATTCACTGTGGCTGCTTGACAGGATAAGATGTGGAGAGGTTGTTTCCTCTTGTGTGAATGTCTGAAACCAGAGGGCATCACCTCAGAGTAAGGGCTCACCTTTCCCACCGGCTATCCCCTTCAATTAGCTCCTGTCTGTCGTCCTCTCTTGCCTGCAGCTTGCTGCCCTCCAACTCGCTTCATTCTGCCCTTCAAAAACTACAGGCTCAGATCTCGCTCTCAGTGATAGGGCAGGCATATCCCTGGGGTTGAAGGATTTTCAAATGTTCACCACCCTCTGACTGCAAGATGGTGTCCTCAGCACACTCCAAAACAACCCTGAGTCCAAGAGGCTAAGAGATTGGTCAGAATTTCTGCAGTGACCCCCATCCCTCCCCGACTCAGCACGCTCCACCGTGACCATGTGCTGCATGTTGAGTTCAATTAACTTTACCACCTTGTAAAGGATGGCGCCACAGATCAGGAGCAGCAATAGCCCCAATAAAGTCCCAGAAATGATCGCTGTCAAGTGGTCTGCTGTCACCACCACATCCACCTCTGTCACGATCTGGAGGAGGAGAGGGGAGAGAGTCAATACAGATGGCAATACACTGGAGGCTTGGGTGGGGGAGGCGATGCTGTTCGCAGGGTGTCCCAGGAGTGGAAGCAGGGACATGGGACAGAGAGGTGACTGGGGAGGTGAGGAACAGGAACAGGACACAAGAAACCTGCAAACGGGAGGCGTGTTGCCTGTAAACAGCACATGAGCTCCCTGTAAATAGGATCAAAACACCTACCAGTTGGGACACAGACCACCTTTAAACAAGGCCCTGAGTCTCACCAAACAGGACCCAGACATCCAATAAACTGGACCAGTCTCTTCATAAAAGGGACCCAGAATCTTCCTGAATGGGACTTGGACTCCCAGAGAATGCCACCCGTGCTTCCTATTAAATGGGACCTGGACTAGTGGGAAGTGGGAGCCTGCAGGTGCCTGGATTCCTGGTAAAAGGGACCAAGAGGGTTCTGGACTCCTGTTAAATGGGACAATATAGGTACCAAACTCCTCATAACTAGGGTAACAAGGTGTAGAGCTGGATGAACACAGCAGGGCAAGCAGCATCTTAGGAGCAGCAAAGCTGACATTTTGGGCCTAGACCCTTCTCCCTGAACAATTTTAACCTTGTAACTGGGACCTAGCCTCCTGATGAACATCACCAGTCTTCTAGTAAAGGGGACCTGGTAAATGGGAACCTGCGGGTCCTTGGACTTCTGGTAAATGGGATCTGGTTTCCTGGTAAACAGGACCCTGTGGTGTCTGGACTCTTGGTAAATGGGACTTGGATTCCTGGTGAAAGGGACCCTATAGGTGCCCAAACTCCTAGTAAATGGGATCTGGATTCCTACTAAACAAGACCCTGTAGGTGCCCAGACTCTTGGTATTTGGGAACTAGCTTCTGGGGAAATACTACCTCTTCTCCCAGTAAGGGGACGCAGAATCCCAGTAAACAGGACCTGGAAGCCTGGCAAAGGGGACCCTGTAAGTGCCTGGACTCTTGGTAAATGGGATCTGGATTCCTGGTGAAATGGGTCTGGTTTTGAATGAGTCTAGGCACCACAGTGTCCTTTTACCTGGAATCCAGATCACGATACCTTGTCAATGGGGCATGGTGCTTTTGGAAACACACTCCCTGTAAATGGGAAATTGGTAAGCTGAGAGTCTGCCCAGATTCTGAGGCACTGCAGTGTGTCCAGTCGGGTGTTAGTTGGGTCAATTCACAAGCATTCATATGTGGAATAGTTGTGCTTCGGGGGAAAGTTAGATGTTAAAGATTAGGAATTTGGCTCAGAGTTCTGTCAGGTGAGAGTACTCACCACAGCTTCCTTTGAGCGATTTGATACATCCACGTATTTATCCCCGTCGTAATTGAGTCGTAACTTGGTTACAAGCCTCAGCTCCTTAACGTTCAGCTATGGTACCGAACAGAGTTACAAAATGAAAATCTGGAACAATATGAATGTCAAAACAGCCCAGAACCCACACAGTGACAATTATAATAACATGTTTAGAACAATTACCATATTAACTGCAGCATGCCTCACTCTGTGACACTCCCTCAGCACTGACGATCCGACAGCGCGGCGTTCCCTCAGCACTGACGGTCCGACAGCGCGGTACTCACCTTCGCACAGTACAGGACTCGCTCAGTACTGCTCCTCTGACAGTACAACACTCCCTCAGCATAGACCTTCCGACAATGAGATATTCCCTTGGTACTGACCTCCAACAGTGCATCCAGCATTCTGGAGCTTCCTAAGCCCAACCCTCTGATAGTGCCATGCTCCATCAGCACTGATTAGTCTCAGTGGAAATACAGGATAATTTACAGTATTGACATCAAGACACTGATTGAAATGCTGGTCAGAGATGAGACTCCTACCTGGGTAATTGCCTCTGTCCTCAGCTCCCCTTGGATGTTAACGATCAGCCTCTTGTGCCCCTGCAGTTCTGAAACACGACACCTCAGCAGAACGCATGGTGCAATCCCACAGTCCTGGAACAGACAGAACATTAGTTGGGAATACAGGTGGCATGGTTAGTAAGTTCGCAGATGACACCAAAACTGGTAGTCTACTGAACAGTAAAGAAGGTTATCTATGATTAAAAGAGATCTTGATCAATTAGATCAATTGGCTGAGGACTGGCAGATGGAGTTTAATTTGGATAATTACATTTGGATTTTCATCTTTGCATCCTCTCTAGTCACTGGAGCAGTCCCTGAGGACTAGTGAGTCATTCTCTGTTCACGAAGTGAAATTGGGATAATCCAGGAAATTATAGGTGGTGAGTATCACATCGGTGGTTGGGAAGCTACTGGAGAGGATTCTTAGATAGTGGATTTATGTGTATTTGGAAAAACATGGCCTAAATAGGAACAGTCAGCACAGCTTTGGTGGGGCAGGTCATGTCCTACTAATTTTATTGACTATTTTGAGGAGATGATGAGAATGATCGATGATCGTAGAGCAATGGATGTTGTTTATGTGGTTTTTTGTAAGGTTTTCAACAAAGTCCCTGTCATGGTAGGCTCGTTGAAAAGATTAAGATGCATGGGATCCACAGTGACTTGCCGAATGGATTCAGAATTGACTCGCCCATTGAAGGGTAGTGGTGGAAGGGCGTTTATCTGGCTGGAAGTCTGTGACTAGTGGTGATCCATACTGGGACCTCTGCTGTTTGTGATATATATAAATGACTTGGATGAAAACGCAGAGGGTGAGTTCATAAATTTGCAGACGACACAAAAATTTGAGGAGTCGTGGATAGTGTAGAAGGTTGTCAAAGGATACAGCAGGATATAGATTAGTTCCAAGTATGAGCAGAGATATGGCAGACAGAGTTTAATCCAGACAAGTATAAGGTTTTGCAGTTTGGGAGACCAAATGATAAGTTAGTGGCAGGACTGTTAACAGCATTGATGTACAGAGATTTTGAGGTCATAGTCTATAGCTCCCTGAAAGTGGCCACACAAGTAGACAGGGTGGTAAAGAAGGCATATAGCATGCTTGCCTTTATTGGTCAGGGACCTGAGTAATGAGTCAAGATATCATGATGCGGCTTTATAAGACTTTGATTAGGTGACACTTTTTGCATTCAACTCTGGCCACTACATTACAGGAAGGACATTACAGGAGGCTTTGGAGAGGGTGCAGAAGAGGTTTACCAGGATGCTGCCTGGGTTAGAGAGTACGAGCTATCATTTTTGTGCATGGTACACTGGCTTGGCCAGCCAGCTCAGAGTCAGACCGCTGAACTTAGAAGATTCTAATGTCCTTTTCTTGTCAGTTGCCTGAACATAGGAGATTCTAAATCTCCTGTTTATATTTTTTTGCCCATACTACTGCCATACAGCAGTAATGCTTACTTGTTTTCCCCCAGCACCTGTGCTGTGTGTGTTGTGCAGGGACTCAGTGAAAACACCATTTCTATAAGTAATTTTATTCAATACTCCACTGCTAGTTTAAAAAAACACCCACGTGGCCAGGGAACGTGTTATAAGCAAAACCTGATAGGGGCATTGCTTATGTGAAAAATATGAAGGGGGAGGATGGGGATTCAAATCAGAATAAAGTTAGAGGGGGAAATAAAGCACTCCACTCCCCCGTGCTGCCCACCTCTCCCTAAAGGCATTGAGAGCATTGATGGGTACTGCGTGCTCGATCTCCTAAGACACCCAAGTAATATAGGGTATGAGCTATAAGGACAGGTGAGACAAACTAGGGCTGTTTTCGCTGGATCAGCAGAGGCTGAGGCTGAGGGGAGACCTGACAGAAATTTATAAAATTATGAGAGGCATAGATTGGGTTGATAGTCAGAATCTATTTCCACAGAGTTGAAATGTCTAATAGTAGACAGCATGCATTTAAGGTGAGAGGGGTAAGTTCAAAGGAGATGAGGTAAATTTCTTTTTACATAGAGAGTGGTAGGTTCCTAGAACGTATTGCCAGGGGTGGTGGTGGAGTCAGAAATGATAGGGGTGTTTAAGGTGCTTTTAGATAATCATATGAATAAAAAGGGAATTGAGAGATACGGACAAAGGGCAAGCAGAAGGGATTAGTTTAATTTGGTGTCACGATTGGCACAATGTCTTGGGTTTAAGGGCCTGTCCCAGTGCTGTACTGTTCCATGTTCTAAATGTGAGGACAGGGCAATTAATGGTAGAGCCCTCGGTTCTGTTGTAGAACAGAGAGGCCCAGGAGGCTCAGGTACATGATTCTTTGAAATTTGTGTCACGGTTAGATGGAGTGGTTAAGAAGGCATTTAGCACGTTTGCCTTCGTTCTCAGACCTTTGCATGTAGAGGTTGGAATGTCGGGTTGCAGTTGTATAGGACATTGGTGTGGCCTCTTCTGGAGTATTATGTGCAGTTCTGGTCACGCTGTTCTGAAGGGTACTATTAAACTGGAGAGGTTTCTGATAAGATTTACAAGGGTGTTGCGGAAATGGAGGGTTTCAAATATAAAAATAGACAGGAAAGGCTGGGACAGTTTTCATCGGAGATTGAGTGGTGACTTTATTGAAGTTTATAAAATCACGAGGTGCATAGATACAGTAAATAACAAGAGTCTTCTCCCTGGGGTAGGGGAGTTCAAAACTAGGGGGCATATTTTAAAATGAGAGGAAAAAGAGTTTAGAAGGATATGAGAGACAACTTTTTTACCCAGAGAATGGTTCTTGTGTGGAATGAACTGCCAGAGAGTGGTGGATTCAGGTACAGTTACAATATTTAAAAGACATTTGGATAAGTTCCTGAACAGGAAAGGTTTGGAGGGATATGGGCCAAGCACAAGCAGGTAGGGCTAGTTTAGGCTAGGATCACGGTCAGCGTGGACTGGTTGGATCAAAGGGTTTGTTTCCTTGCTCAATGACTATTTTGTGACAGAATCATCAGACCCCTTATTTTTCCTGATAAATGCTCTGGATCTTGGCATGTGGTGCATAATTTCAAAATTTGCAGATGGGATACCAAACTTGGGAGAATTGCAAACTGTGGGAAAGGACAGTTTGGAACTCCAAAAGAATATTGACAAGTTGGAGGAGTGGGCAGATAGGGGCAGATACAATTCAATTCAGAGAAAAGTGTGAGGTGATGCGTTTTGCTTGGAAAAATATTGAAAGACCGTATAAAATAAAGGGACAAAGATTGAGGGCAATCGGCTAAAGACCCGGAGGGGGACACAGATTGAGGGCGATTGGTAAGAGACCCAGAGCGGAACACTTGAAGGGGCTAATTCACAGTGCAGGACAGAGCAGGAAGACATATTGGACGATGTCCCAGACATCTCAGCAGAGTGAAGGGACAATTCTTGGTTTCCCAAATGCTGTTTTCACATTCTTACCTCACTGACATTGTCTCGTCTGTCTTGAACTGACATCCTCCCCAGCCATGAGCCTCTCTCGACAGGCGGTGGGCAGACAGAATGGCTCGTCTGGCAAGCGGGCAGTGTGGGGGCAGACAGGAGACAAAGTCACAAATTCATATCAACATTGTGCAATGCAAACTCCCACCCGTCTGTTCTTGGAACACCTCTCACCATCAAGAATGCTACCCCTCAATGGGGTAATACACTGTAGATACAGCAAGAGTCATCATAAATGATGATATTTATAAAATATGCACAACTTTTGACATCCAGATAGTCAGAAAGCACGGACCATATTTCTTGCACTATGTACAAGTATCTCATCGCATTTAACATGACTAGATCAAACTGGAAACCTCTTTCTCAACTCCCCCTTATGCAAACTGACCTTCTCTCCATCATAAGTCCTTAACATTCTAGATGGAAGTGGTTGTTGGTTTGGAAGGTGCTGCCTGGGGATCTTCAGTGAATTTCATTGTCACTTGTACACAGTATAGACTGTTGCTACTGAATGTCAGTGGCAGACAAAGTGGATGGTGTGGATGTGGTGCCAGTCCAGCGGGCTGCTTTGTTCTGAATGGTGGGAAGCTTCTTGAGTGTCATTGGAGCTGCACTCATCCAGACAAGTGGGGAATAGTCCATCACACAGCTGACTTGTGACTTGTAGATGATGGACAGACTTTGGTGCAGGCCAGGCGGTGAGTTAGTAGCTGCAGTATTCCTAGCCTCTGACCTGGTCTTAGAATCATAGAATCCCTGCAGTGTGGAAGCAGGCCCTTCAGCCCAACAACTCCACATTGAACCTCGGATCATCCCACTCTTCCACCCCATAACCCACCTAATCTAGGGCAAGTTAGCATGGCCAATTCACCTAACCTGCACATCTTTGGACTGTGGGAGGAAACCAGAGCACCCGGAGGAAATCCACGCAGACATGGGGAGAATGCGCAAACTCCACACAGACAGTCGCCCGAGGCTCTGATAGCCAAAATATTGATAATGCTAGTCCAGTTCAGTTTCTGGTCAATAGTAACACCCAGGATGTTGACAGTGGGGGATTCAGTCATGATAACACCACTAAATGATGAGAGATAATGGCTAGATTGTCTTTTACTGGTGATGGTTATAGCCTGGCATTTATGTGGCGCAAATGTTACTTGCCACCTGTCAGCAAAAACCTGGATGTTGTCCAGACCTTGCTGCATTTGAACATGGACTGCTCCAGTATCTGAAGAGTCACAAATGTTCTTGAACATTGTGCAATTATCGGTGAACATCCCCACTTCTGACCTTATGATGGAGGGAAGGCTCTTGATGAAGCTGCTGAAGATGATTGGGCCTGGGACAATATCCTGAGGAACTCCTGCAGAGATGTCCTGGAACCAAGATGACTGATTTCCAACAGCCACAACCATTTTCCTATGAATCAGATATGATTCCAACCACCGGAGAGTTTGACCCCTGATACCCATTGATTCCAGTTTAGCTAGGGTTCCTGGATCTACCCACATTCACACTGTCTCCTGCTGTGGGCCCACTCACCTGGTTTTGTGAGGATACTGTGATGTTCCAGAACGGTTGCCCGCTGAGAAGGTCCGGAACTGCGAGTGTCACTCCGATGGGCAGGCTGCGGTCACCCAAGTTCTCCACCTACGGCCAATAGAGATGGCAGTCAAGCTCAGAAACCAGTAACATCCCCTCCACAACCTGCCCTGCTGGGCCATCGCTACGCTCCCTCCTCCCTTTCCCGCTGAACCACACTAAATAAGGAAGGAGCCTGATTATGGGGCAGAAATGGAAGCCTGAGACCCAACCATGTCCTTGAAATGGAGGCCTCAATTGTAACAGTGTCCCCAAAACTGGAACCCTAAAGCGTGCAGTGTCCCCAAAAATGGAAAACTATGCCCTAACTCTTTCTCAAAAATGAAGGGCTGAGGCCCACGGCGTAACCATAGCGAAGGGCCAGGGTCCAAAAAGCACACTGAAAATTGACACAACAGTGCCCCTTAAATAGAGACCCAGAGCCCAACTGTGACTTCAAAATGGAGGCTTCAAGCCCACGATAGCCCCAAAATGGAAGGCCATACCCCAACCGTTTTCCGAGAATGGATGCCTGTAGCTTCACCTTATCTCTGAAATTCAGGCCCGAGGGACAACTGTGCCTCCAAAGTGGCGGTCTACAGACCATAGTGTCTCCAAAATTGAAACCCAGACCTCAAAAGTTTCCCAAAAAGGGATACTTCAGGCCCACAGCATTGCCACAGTGGAGGCCCAATGCCAGAACAGTGTCCCCAAAAAGGCATTTGTAGCAGTAAACTCCAAATCACGACACATCATGGTCATTGTTGCTCTTTTGTGTAATTGCAGAACAGAGAATTGTGAAACTCCACAGAAGTGACGGCTCACATATCCAAACATGGCTGAGGGAAACAATGAATCCCTGAGCTGCAGCCAAAGCCACATTTCTGGGATTACAGTCCCTCAGTGGATTGGAAACAAATGCTGGGGGGTGATGGCGGGGAGCAGAGGGGTATATTGTTGGGTGTATGGTGTGGGTGGTGTTCTGTATTGATACTGTGCAGGAAGTGCTAGGGGAAAGATAGCAAAGGGAGAGACAGAGAGAGCATTCCCCAGCTCCTACACACTTGCCAGGATCGTACAGCGCCCAGACATAGACACGGGGCAGAATAAACCTTAAAGATCTCACAGAGAAAAATAATGCTGATGCTGAAAATCTGAAACAAAAGCAGAAGTTGCTGCACAGCCTCAGCGGGTCTGGCGCTACCATGAAGAGAGAGAGACAGAGAGCGAGAGAGAAAGAAAGCAGAGTTAATGTCTTGAGTAAAGTGACTGCTCCTTTAGACCCTGTTCTCCATTAGGATTTCCACTCTCACCCTCCTTCTTATCCACCCTGATTACTTTTGTCGTACTTCCGAGTGTTTGACTCAGTCTGTACCAAGACTATCTTTATTTTAATTCATTCACAGGATGTGTGCCTTGCTGGCTAGGCCAGCATTTATTGCCCATCTGTAATTGCACACAGAGCACTTAGGAGTCGACCGCATTGCTGTGAGCCTGGAGTCACATGTAGACCAGATCAGGTACGGGCCGCCGTTTCCTGCCCGAAACGATACCCAGGGCAGAGGAGGCAAAAACTACAGGGCATAAGTTTAAGGTGAGGGGAAATAATCCCCACCATGTGGAAACAGGCCATTCGGCCCAAAAATCCCACACCAACCCTCCGGAGAGAATCCCACTTTGACTCATCCTTCTGCCTATCCCTGTATTTCATGTGGCTTATGCACCTAACCTACACATCCCTGAACACTATGGGTAATTTAGCATGGCCAATCTTGCACATCTTTGGACTGTGGGAGGAAATTGGAGCACCCAGCAGAAATCCATGCAGACACAGGGAGAATGTACAAACTCTACACAGAAAGAGTTGACAGACTGAGACTGGAATTAAACCCAGGTCCCTAGGCACTATGAGGGAGCAGTGCTAACCACTGAGCTACTGTGCCGCCAAAGGTAACTTTTTCACGCAGGCGGTGGTGTGTAGGTGGAATGAGGAAGTGGTAGGGGCGAGTACATCTATAACATTTAAGACATTTGGACACATACATGGATAGGAAGGGTTTAGAGGGATTTGGACCAAATGCAGTCAAGTTCAGTTTGGACAACCTGGTCGACACAGAGGGCTGAAAGGTTTGTTTCCATGTGATATGACTATGGCTCTAGTGAACTGGATGGTCTTTTCTGACAATCGACAATAGATTCATCATCAGATTCCAGATTTTTATTGGATTCAAGCTCCACAGTCTGCCACGATGGGACTTGAACCTGGCTCCACAGAACATTACTGGGGTCTCTGGATTGACAATCATAGAAACATAAAAGACAGGAGCAGGGAAAGGCCATTCCAGCCTGCCCCACCATTCTTCACGATCACGGCTGATCATCCAACTCAATAGCCTAATCCTGCTTTCTCCCCATAACCTTTGATCCCATTTGCCCCAACTGCTATATCTAGTCACTGAATACACTCAATGTTTTGGCATCAACTATTTTCTGTGGTAATGAATCTAGACATCTCTGTCAAAAATTGTCTACCCCAAATCCTCAGACTGTGACTCCTGGTCTGAACACACCCACCATCAGAAACATCCTCCCTGCATCTACCCTGTCCAAATTTTATAAGTTTCTATCAGATCCTGCTTCATTCACCTGAACTCCAGCGAAAGCAATCCCAACCTAGTCAATCTCTCCTCATTTGTCAGACCCGCTATTCCCAGTATCAGCCTGGTAAACCTTCACTGCACTCCCTCAAAAATAACAGCATCCTTCTTCGGAAAAGGAGACCGAAACTGTACACAATATTCTCAGTGTGGCCTCACCTTCAGCGACTGGTGCACAAGGATTCCCAGGTCCTGCTGCACACTCCCCTCTCCCAATTTACTGCCATTCAGGTAGTAATCTGCCTTCTTGTTTTGGCTTCTGAAGTGATTAATCTCACATTTATCCAAATTAAACTGCATCAGCCATTGAATTGCGCACTCACCCAACCTGTCGAGAGGATGCGGAAGGATCTCTGTGTCCAAGTCACATTTCACCCTCCCACCCAACTTGGGATCATCTGCAAACTTGGAGATGTTACATTTTGTTCCCTCAGCCAAATCATTAATACATATTGTGAATGACTTGGGTCCCAGCACTGATCCCTGTGTTACCCCACTAGTTACTGCAATCCAGCAATAATATCATTTGGCTCATCGTACACCCTTCCACAAACCTAACACATGCATCTGGAGGTTGGCTCCTGCTCAGACTTATTCACCATGGATTCCCATGGACATTCCTTCCTCCGTGTCTCCGTGATCCATCTGGGGATCACCATGAACCACCCAGGGAGAACCGTGTGACCCATCCTTCACAGCAGCATTAGGAGTGAAGGTGACAGAGGGCAACTGGGGGAGTTCCCTGGGACCTCCAAAACAACAGGGGGCGATGTTGAGGGAGTGTAGTTGGTCCAGTCCCCAGAAGCTCCACAGCAGCAGGAGATGACAGGAGGACAGCTGAAGGAATCCCCCGAGGCAGTGATCAGATGGGCCAAAGGATTGAGGAATGGCAGATCAAATTTAACTTATATAAATGTGATATGTTGCATAGGCAAACCAGGGTAGGACTTACACAGTTAATGGTAGGGCACTGGAGAGTGTGCTGAATAAACAGACATGGTACAGGCTCATAGAGCCTTGAAAGTGGATTCACAGATGGACAGGGTGGTGAAGATGCCGTTTCATACACTTGCCTCCAGTGGTCACAACATTGAGTACAGGAGTTGGGAGTTGAGTACATGGAGTGGCTGTACAGGACATTTTTGAGACCACTTTTAGAATACTGGGTACAATTCTGGTTGCCCTTCTATTGTAAGGATGTTGATAAACTTGAGAGAGTGCAGAAAAAATCTACAAGTATATTGCCAGGACTAGAGAGTTTGAGCTATAGAGAGAGGCTGAACAGGCTACGGCTCTTTTCCCTGGAGCGTTGGAGGATCTAGGGCGACCTTGTAGAGGTTTATAAAACCATGAGAGGCATGGATAGGGTGAATAGTCAAAATCTTTTTCCTAGTTTGGGGCAAATCCAAAACTACAAGACATAGGTTTTAGATAAGAGGGGAAAGATTTGAAAGGGACCTAAAGGGAAATCTTTTTATGCAAAGGGTGCTGCATGCATGCAATGAGTAGCCAGAGGGGGCAGGCGCAATTACAACATTTACAAGGCATCTGAATGGGTATATGAATAAGAAGAGTTTAGAGGGATATAGGCCAAATGCTGGCAAATGGGACTAATTAAATTTAGGATATCTGGTCGGCGTGGACAAACTGGACCGAAGGGCCTGTTTCCAAGCTGTATAGTTCTATGACTCTATCTTTCAGTCTCTTAGTCTTGAACAGATTCAACAGCCCATCCCCAATTACTTCGAAACACTAACAAACCACTGAGAGAAAATGATTCCTTTCACCACTCTCTTAAATGGAAGACATTATTAACACTGACAATATATTGTGCATTTTGTTCTGTTACCGCGATGTACTTATGCAAGGTATGATTTGTCTGGTTAGCACCCAAAGCAATACTTTCACTGCCATCGCTTGTTCATGCAGAATGTGTGGTGTGTATCGAACTAGCTGCCAGAGGAAATAGAGAAGCCATGTAAAAACACAATGTTTAAAAGGCTCCTGGATGGCTATCCCAATGGGAAGGGTTTACAGATTACGGGACAAATGCTGACAAATGAAATCAGGTCAGATGGGATGTCTGGTTGTCACAGGTGAGTTTGACTGAAGAGTATGTTTCCAAGCTCTACGAGGCCTGCACACCAACAGGGAACGATGATGAGGTGAGACAACTGGAGGAGACACCCTAGCCCCACCCACCTCAGACCTCCACAGCAGCAGCGGGCAATGGGAGAGGGAGGGAAACTGGAGGAGAACGCACCTCCATCCCCCAGACCCCCACAGTAGTAGGGGGCGATGAGTTTAGCTCAGTCAGCTGGTTTGCAATGCAGGGTGGGTTCATTTCTTACACCAGCTGAGGTCGCACGAACGTTCCGCCTTCTCAACCTCTCCACTTGTCTGAGGTGTGGAGACCCTCAGGTTCAATACCACCAGTTGTCTTTTTCTAATGAGATAGAAAGTCCTCTGGGACAATGACGACTTTATCAATACTAAACACCTGGTAATTTGGATATTGTAATGTCCAAATATGACCAATGTCATTACGGCCAGTACCAAATACCAAAGTATACTGGGCATATGCACGATCAATGCTCCTGGTTTTCCCCCTCTGGGTCAGCATTGTCGCCTAAACAGAGACCCAATGTCTCATGGTCTCCTCCAAAAGGAGGCCATAGCCCTAACAGTCTCAATAGATGGCAACTAAAGGCACCATTGTGTTATAAAATGGAGGATGGGGGTCACAGTGGAGGTCAGCAATGCAACGACATCCCAAATTGGAGGTTTGAATGTGAACAGTGGCTCCAAATTCAAGCCCAACGGTGTCCCTCCAGAGAAGCCTGCACTCAACACTATCCCATTGATAGAAAAGTCAGAAACAAAACAGAGCTATAAAATGGAGCTGGGGGCCAGCAGTATCTCAAAATAGAGGACTGGTGAGTTCAGATTTCCGGTAAAGGGGGTCAGAGGCAGAACAGTGCTACAAAATAGAGGCTGTTGGTCTACCATGCGGGGAGGCTCAGAAATGTAGTGTAAATGGAGTGACAAGGCACAACAGTTTCTAAAATAGAGGAAATATATGCAACAGTGTCCTAAAATGGAGGCCCAAAGCAGAACAGTTGCCCAAAATGAGGCTGTGGGATCAACAGTGGCCCAAAACTGAAGGCTGAAAACCAACAATAAGCCAGAGATCCTTTACGTCCTTAACTGGATGTCTTTTATGCTAGGAACATAAGAGAGTCATAGGGATATACAGCACAGAAACAGGCCCTTCGATCCAACTTGTCCATGCTGACCAGATATCCCATATAAATCTTGTCCAATTTGCCAGAATTTGACCCATACCCGTCTAATCCGATCCTATATATATACCCTTCCAGATGCCTTTTTACATGTTATAATTGTACCAGCCTCGACTACTTCCTCTGGCAGCTCTTTAATAGGTAAGACTGATTAATCAGTGGAAGTCTGAGTTTGTTGCCATGGTTGAGGGGAAGTCTGGACTGGCAACTCAATATTCTGAGGTATAGAATTTTTAGTAGAGACAGAGGAAGGTGTGAAAAGGGTTGTGGTGTGGCAATGTTAATCAAGGAGTCAATTACTGTAATAAGGAGAGATGATATTGTAGAAGGGTTCTCTAACAGGGCTTTGGGTGTAGAAATTAGTAATGTTAAAGTGGCAGCTACATTACTGAGTGTGAGATATAGGGCCGCTAAGAGTAAGCAGGAATCAGTGAAACAAATATGTAGACAGTCCACAGAGGCGTGTGAGCATAACAACTGGGTAACTACACTAGAGAATTTCAACCTTCCCAACAATAAACTGGTCATAGTGTTAAAGGGCGGATTTCTTGAAACATATCCAGGGGAATGTTTTGTATCAATATGTAGAAGGCCCGACAAGAGTCGGTGCAGTGCAGTGCTGGGTCTGGTTCTGGGCAAAGAAGCCCTACAAGTTTTCAATGTGGCAGTGGAGAAATATTTAGGCAATAGTGACCATAGCATGATAAGGTTCAAATTTCTTCTGGATAAGCAAAAAGGTGACCTGCAAAAGATGGCTTTGCATTGGGTTGGGGGGGGGGGGGGGGGGGGGGAGGGGAGGCAGATTTTATTAAAATAAAGTAATATCTTGCCACAGTTTGTGAGAACATCTACTTGCGATTAAGTCTACAGTGTAGCAGTGGGAGGGCATTGAAAAAGGCGCTGGGGAGAGGAAAGGTCCAACATGTGCAGTTTTAGTGGAAATATAGGAGCAATAAGTTCAGAGAACCCTGGATGTTGAAGATGATTCAGGACTGGAAAAAGAAGGGCTTTTTTTCAGCAAGTCCAGAAGAGCAATTCAGCTGCAGCTCTAGAAGAAGACAGGAAGTGCAGGAGGGAACTTAAGATAGCAGTTGAAAGACAAAAAGGTGGCATGAAGAAGGATTTGCAAACAGGGCTAGGGAGAATCCTAAGAATTTTATAAATATATTAAAGGGAAGTGGTTAACCATTAGAGAAAACTTGTGGGTGGAGAATATAGGCACAAAAAATGACAAAACATTTGCAGGTCAAAGTCTAAGCAGAAAGGGGTAGGATGAAATTATTGTTCTCAGTTTTTTTTTGCTTTGAGTTTTGGTGATGGTATCACGTATCTGAGTACACTGGTTCTCAATTTGGTAGCTGGATCATTAGGTCTTGACTGGAACTAGAAGATTTCTTCATTTGTGGAATGGCCATGCTAAATTGCCCCATTCTGTCGAGGAATGTACAGGCTATGTAGACTAGCCATGGGAAATGTGAAGTTATGGTGATAAATGGGGAGTCTGGGTATTATGCTCTTCACAGAACATAGAACATTACAGCGCAGTACAGGCCCTTTGGCCCTTGATGTTGCACCAACCTGTGAAACCAATCTGAAGCCCATCTAACTTACACTATTCCATTATCATCCAATGACCCTTCACATGCCCTTAAAGTTGGCGAGTTTACTATTGTTGTAGGCAGGGCATTCCATGACCTTACTACTCTGAGTGAAGAATCTACCTCTGACATCTGTCCTATATCTATCACCACTCAATTTAAAGCTATGCCTCCTCCTGCTAGCCATCACCATCCAAGGAAAAAGGCTCTCACTGTCCACACTATCTAATCCTCTGATCATCTTGTATGTCTCTATTAAGTCACCTCTTAACCTTCTTCTCTCTAACGAAATCAGCCTCAGGTCCCTCAGCCTTTACTCAAAAGACCTTCCCTCCATACCAGGCAACATCCTAGTAAATCTCCTCTGCACCCTTTCCAATGCTTCCACATCCTTCTATAATGCGACGACCAGACTGTACACAACACTCCAAGTGCGGTCGCACCAGAGTTTTGTACAGCTGCAACATGACCTCATGGCTCTGAAACTCAATCCCTCTACCAATGAAACCTAACACACCGTACGCCTTCTGAACAACCCTATCAACTTGGATGGCAACTTTCAGGGATCTATGTACATGGACACCGAGATCTCTCTGCTCATTCACACTAACAAGAATCTTACCATTAGCCCAGTATACAGTATTCCTGAAAGTGGTAGAAAGGTGTTCGGGTGACTGGAGCCTAGCGTCCAGTGGTATACCACAAGGATCAGCAATGGCACCCTTATTGTTTGCTACATACGTAAATGATTTGGATGAAATTGTGGGGGAATGTTAAGCAAATTTGCAGATGACACCAAGATTAACAGGATGGTTAATAGCAAAGAAGATGGTTGTACATTACAGGATGATATAGATGGGCTGGTCAGAAGGGTAGGCCAGTGGCAGATTGTATTTAACCCCTATAAGTGTGAGATGAAGAAGAAACAAGATGAGGCAGTTTTTGAATGAATGACAAGATACAGAGTAGCTCGTAAGAACACAGTGATCTTGGGGTAATTATTCACAGATCCCTGAAGTCAGCAGAGCACTTCAAATACCATAACATTCAATGATATGAGAGGGGAAAGATATAAAAGGAACATAAGGGGAAACTTTTTCACGCAGGCAGTGGTGCGTGTACAGAATGAGCTGCCAAAGGAAAAGGCGGAAGCTGGTACAATTACAACATTTAAAAGGCATTCGGAGAGGTATATAAATAGAATGGGTCCAGAGAGATATGAGCCAAATGCTGGCAAATAAAACTAAATTAATTTATGATATCTATGAAGGTCCTGTTTCCATGCTGCACAGATCTATGACCCTATGGTCTGGAACAAGTGTCGGAAATTGGTGTTAGAGTACCTTTAGTGGTAATTATGTTGGTGCAGACTCAATGGGCCTTTGCTGCATTGTATGAACCTCAAGATTCAGAGTCTGAGGCCCAAAGCTGAAGTGTCATAGCTAAATCGGTGTCGTAAAGTAGAGGCCCAGTTTCACAAAAATGGGGCCCAAGGCTTAAAGACACATCAAAGTCTCTGAGGTCTAAGCTAATCCCTAAGATGAAAACATGCACACCAGCATCCCAAAACAGGGGCCCAGGGCCTCATGAAATCCTATGTTGGAGGGCCAAGGGCCCACATGTGTCCCCAAAGTGTCGGTGTCCTGAAACTGAGCTGCCAGGCCTAGCCCTGTTCCCAAATGGAGCCTGAGGACCAAAGAGTGTCACTGCACAGTGGCCCAACCTGTAACACTCTCTCGAACAACTGCCGACACATAGAGATGGGGCCTGCTCGTGGTGTGAGCATCAAAACCAGCTCCTTTGTGGACCAGGGGACCCAGGACTCAGTCTTGCACCCCTCCCACCCCCTACACCAGTCTGCTGGCACATGGGAGGGGTGCAAACAACCACGAGATCCAGACCGATGAAAATGAGGCCTTACCTGATAGGAATGTTTGACTAGCCGGACCTCCTGTGTTCCAGCCGTGACATTGATGTGCCGTGTGTACTCGATCCTAGAAAGAGAGAGGGAGTCAGAGATGGGCTGAATGGCTTATCAGCGAAATGGGAGAAGGTGTGGAGAGGGTAGGAAGCAGGGGATGGTGCTGCAAATACTGTGATCATTTTTTTCAAAGCTGGTTTTATATTACAAGGAATGTACCACAGGGAATTGGCACCAGGATCTCTACTCTTTACAATGGAGATTAATGATTTGGACAAAGGGATCGAAAGTATTGCAGCTAAATTTACTGATGACACAAAGATGGAAGAGAAAGTGATTTGTGAACAGGGCATAAGGAGCCTACGACGGGACATTGATGGGTACAGAGAGTGGGCAAAAAATCTGGCAAATGGAGCACAATGTGGGAAACTGAAATTGTCCATTTTGGCAGATAGAATTAAAATTATTGTGTTCTCCAATGATGCTGTGGCTTCAAGCAGGGTTCAAAGTTAGTGAATCTCTCTCAGCTGCTAAACTCTCTCTCTCTCTTTTCTGGTAAGCTGCTGCATGTATCTCTTTCTTGCTGATTGTCTCAATGCAGTCCTATCTATTTCTCTGAACTTCCGTTTTTGCCAAGGGTGTGTTTATGGGATGTTGCTATCTTAAAACAGTTACTATTTAGGAGTAAAATAATCGAAAATTCTGTTAAGCTTTCTGACAGAGTTGTTATTCTACGTTCCTCTTCCTATTGTTGCATTTTTATTATTGTGTTTGGATAAATTGTGTTTTATTGTGTTTGAGTAGTTTGACCAATTGAATTGCATCTGGAACTTAGCACCTCGCATCTACCTTTAACATAAGAAAAAAATAGAGTCTATGCTACCTTCTTAACATATTTTGAGGGGGTCTGGTCTGGTCCATAAACTATCTAAATGGTGAGAGCTTGGAGATGCAGAGGGATCTGGGTTTTCCAGTGCATGAATCATAGAAGATCAGTGTGCAGCTACAACGAGTAGCAAGGAAAGCTAGTGGGATGTTCTGTTTTATTGTGACAGGAGGGAGGAGGCATTGGGTATTTTTTCACCCAGAGTACTGTGTACAACACTGCCATACTTACAGAAGGATGTTAATGCATTGGAAGCTATTCATAAAACGGTTTACTGGACAAATACCTGGAATGAGCTGACTGCCTTATGAAAAAGGCTAGCCAGGGCTAGGCCTGTATCCTCTGGGAGTTTAACACTCAGAAGTGATGGAATTTAAACATATAACCTCACCCGGGGGCAGTAGCGTGGCTCAGTGGTTAGTATTTCTGTTTCACAGTGTGAAGCACCCGGGTCCGATTCTGCCCTCGGGCAATTATCTGGGTGGTTTTCCTCCAGTTTCCACTCACAGTCCAGAAATGTGCAGGTTAGTTAGAATTGCTGTGCTAAATTGCCCATAGTGTCCAGGGACGTACAGGCTAGGTGGATTAGCCATTGGAAATGCAGGGTTCCAGGGATAGGAAGGAGGTGAATCTGGGTGGGATGCACTTCTGCAGTCGGTGTGGACTTGAAGGGCTGAATGGTCTTTTTCCATATGGTAGGGATTCTATGATTGTAAGTTACAAGATCCTGAGGTGACTTGTACAGGTGGTTGTGGAAAAGGATGCATCCTCTCATGGGAGAGACTAGACCAAGGGAATACAGGGTTTAAAACAGAAATCAGGAAACTGTTTTATTTTACCATGAGGGTTGAGATACGTTGAAATTGCCTTCTTGAAATGGCAATAGATATGGAATCTGTACATATTTTGAAGGCAGAGGAGATAGAAGTGTGATGAGTAACAGGGCAGTGGCGAATGAAGGGGGGAGAGAAGACAATGTTGGGGCAGCGTCAAAAATTAGATCAGCCATAATCATATTATAGAATAGAAGGCATTTTTTATAGAACAATACAGCGCAGAACAAGCCCTTTGGCCCTCAATGTTGCGCCGATCTGTGAGCTAATCTAAGCCCCTCCCCCACACTATCCCATCATTATCCATATGCTTATCCAAGGACTGTTTAAATGCCCCTAATGTGGCTGAGTTAACTACATTGGCAGGCAGGGCGTTCCACACCCTTACCACTCTCTGAGCAAAGAACCTGCCTCTGACATCTGTCTTAAATCTATTGCCCCTCAATTTGTAGCTATGTCCCCTTGTACAAGCTGAAGTCGTGTTCAATGGAGGAAACAGAGTTGAAGGGCCGGGTGGCCTGGTTTTCTTGGTCCTGATGTATGTTACACTCCAGATAAATGTGCAGGGGTGAGTGGGGGCAGATAGTATCGAGATTTTTGAGATAAGGTCAGGATGGGGGGAGGTGAGGAGAGGGCTGGAGTCCATTGAGGCAATGAGGACAGCCTGTTCCCTAGGGGATAGGAGCAGAGGAAATCAGATTTGTTGTCTGAGGGACGATGTGCAGGTGTGGTGCTCGACGGGAAGGAAACATTCCTCACCGGGGAAAGGAGCAGGGGGGCACTGGTAGAATTGTACAGACTGGCAAGAGGACCAGCATAGAGATGTGGGTCAGAGTGGCTGCCTCCTCTTCTTCAATGGCCGAGTCATACCATGGATTTCTGGGTGAGGAAGGCACAGGCTCCTCATTCTGCTCTGAGTTCATAGAATCCCTATCGTGTGGAATTTTGCCATTCGGCTCATCGAGTCAACACCAACCCTCCAAAGAGCATCCCACTCTGACCTATGCCCTCTACCCTATCCCTATAGCCCTACATTTCCCATGGCTCATCCACAATGGGCACTATGGGCAATTTAGCATGGCCAATTCATCTAAACTGTGGATCTTTGGAGTGGGAGGAGATGGAGGCACCTGGAGGAAACCCACTCAAACACAGGAGAATGCACAAACTCTGCAGATAGTTGCCTGAGCATGGAATCGAACCTGGGCCTCTGGTGTTGAGAGGCAGCAATGCTAACCACTGAGCCACCATGCCACGCAGTGCACCCCGTCCCTACCCCATCACCCCGGCCAAGACAGAGAGATTGAATAGGGGAAGGGAAGCAGGAAGAGACGTGAGACACGGTTGTCTGTGAAGGGAGCAGCGAGTTGGGAAAGACGCGTCTGGCAGAAATGCACTGGATGGAGAATTGGTGTCCGATGGGTGGCCCCAGTTAGAGGGTGAGGGTCTGCCTTGAATCCCACTTCGCGCATCATCCACATCACATACCCTCCTTCCATGCCCCGCAACTACCACCAGGCACTCACCCTGAGGTTACCACATTGACTGTGTAACGGAGGAACAGAGTCTGAGACAGGGTGCTCTCATTTGTGATCCGGACAGAGTTTCCGCTGTGGAAGGAGAGGGAAAAGGAGGGAGAGAAATAACAAGTGAGCAGCTCTTTCACAGAAAGCCCCTTCCTCAGCAACAAGTCACAAAATTCACTGCTCAACTCAGAACCCAAGATGGGAAGAGGTTCATAGAACAACATATTGAGGAAGTTTTAATCTGCATCTAACCCCAAGCTGTCCCTGTCTGCAAGGGTTTGATGGGGACTGTGTAAAGGATGCTTTGCTCTGTATGTAATCCCATTCTGTCCCTGTCCTGGGAGTGCTGGGCCTGTCTGATAACAAAGCTTTTACCTGGTTGCGGTGATGGTAAAATTTGCCGTCCTTTCTTCTGTCTCAGAATCAGAGATGTCGAACTCTGCACTGAATGTTACCTGGAGGGTGGGGAGGGGAGAGATAGAGAGAGAGGAGAGGGTGACGGGATCTTGTGAAACAGCCCATCCAAATCTGATGCTGTGAGAGCTGGGCAAACTCTGAATACTTACAACAAAAACATCAAGGAACAGACAGTGAGCGAAAGAGAAAGACACAGAAAGAGCGGGGGGAGAGAGGGAGAGAGATGGACAGAAGAGAGAAAGGAGCAAGCAAGGGTACGAGGAGAGAGAGGCCAAGAGACTGCGAGAAAGAGAGATGGAGAGAGAGACCATGAGAAAGAGAGATGGAGAGCACGAGAGAGAGAAAGATACTAGCAAGAAAGGTGAGAGAATTGGTTGACATTGCTCACTTACATGGGAATGTTTTGGGAAGATAGGATGATCTATATCACAGGTTAAACTTCCCAAATCGAGCCGTCTGGAATTGTCCACATCATTGCACAGAACGAGAACATTGGCCGGCTACAAAATAACTCCAGCAGTCAGTAAGAGAATCATTGAGTCATATACCACAAAAACAGACAGTTCAGTTCAATCAGTCCATGCCGATTATAATCCCAAACTAAACTAGTTCCATTGACTTGCACTTGACCCATATCCTTCCACAGCACCTTAAACAATATCCTACCAAATACTTCCAGGACAGGGACAGCATGTGGTTACATCTAGAGTAAAGAAGCTTCAACACCATCCTCTTAACATAGTCCCAGGACCAGGACTACACGGGATGATACAGAGCACAGCTCTCGCTACACTGTCCCCATGAAACACTTCCTGGACAGGGAGTGCATGAGGATAGATAGAGAGAACAGCTCCCTCTCCATTGTCCCCATCAAACACTCCCAGCACAAGCACAACAAGGTGTTAAATACAGAAGTAAAGCGCTCTCCACACTCTGCCCACCGAACACTTCTGGAATCGGGACACCATGGGATTAGAAGAGGAGTAAAGCTCTCACTATACTGTCCCTGTCAAACATGCTCATGACAGCAACTGCATGGGGTTAGAGGCAGAGTAAAGCACACTGTTGCTATTATCACTCTCAAGATCAGTACAAGAATGGGTTAGATATAGTGTATCTTCCTCTGCAATGTCCCCATCACACACTCCCAGGACAGGGACAGCACAGGGTTAGAAACAAGTAAAACTCTCTCCAGAATGTCCACATCAAAACACTCCCAGGTCAGGTAGAGCACAAGGTTAAATGCAGACGAAACCTCCCTCTGCACCGTCCCCAGCAAACACTGAGGACAGGAACAGAACGGGGTTAGATACAGAGTAAAGCTGCCTGTACATTGTCTATCATTGATGCAGAATCAAGCTCTCTGTACATAATCCCCATTGAAGACTGCTAGAACTGGGGACAGCACAGGATTAGATACAGAGTAATCTGCTCTATTCAATGCCCAACAAACATTCCCAGGACAGGGACGGCATGGGGTTAGATACAGGGTAAAGCAATGCCGGCACCAAACATTCTCAAAACAGAGACAACATGCTGCAGATACAGTGCAAATATCCCTTGACACTGTTCCCCCTCAAACACGCCCACACAGGGACAGCTCGGGGAGAGATACAGAATAAAGATCCTTCTACACTGTTCCCTTCAAACATTCCCAGGATGGTACAGTAAGGGCTCAGATATTGAGTAAAGCTCTGCACATTTTTTAAAAAACTGACTGCAAAAGCTTCTATAGATATGTAGAGAGAAAGAGTTTGGCAAAGACAAATGAAGGTCCCCTTGCAGTAGAATCAGGTGAATTCATAATGGACAGCAAAGAGATGGCAGACCAGTTGAACACAAATACTTTGGATCTGTCTTCACTAGGAAGGACACAAATAACCTTCAGGAAATGCTGCAGAACAGAGGAAATAATAAGGACTGTAGATGCTGGAAGCCAGAGTTTATAAGAGGCTGGAACAGCACAGCAGGTCAGACAGCATCAGAGGAGCAGGGAAGTCAATGTTTCGGGCCGAACCCCTTAGTCAGAACTGGGGAGGGGGAGGGGAGCCCAGAAATAAATAGAAGGAGGGGGGTTGGGGTAGGAGAGATGGTGATAAGTGGATGTAGATAAGGGGGGCTATTGCACTGGTCTGTGGGAAGGTGGAACAGATAGGTGAGTAGGAAGGTCAGGTCTGGAGGGGGAGTGTTGGACATGGGATAAGGCTGGTGGTGGACAGATTTTGAAGCTGGTGAAGTCAATGTTAAGGTCATTGGGCTGTAAGCTTCCAAGGTGAAATATAAGCTGTTGTTCCTCCAGTTTAAGAGTAGCCTCAGTTTCTCCCAGTTCGCGGAGCATCTGTGCTCTGCACGCATCAAGTAACCCAACCTTCCAGTTCCCATAGATTTTAACTCCCCTGATAATGTGTCCATCCATGTCTTCCTCCTTTTCAGAGTGACCAGCAGTGATGAACGGGGTCCCGCAGGGTTCAGTGCTGGGACCTCAGCAGTTTGCAATATGCATTAACAATTTGGATGAAGGAATTGAAATACCATATCTCTTAACTTACAGATCACACTAAACTGGGTAGCAGTGTGTGCAGTGAGGAGGATGCTAAGAAACTGCAGGGTGACTTGGACAGATTGGCTAAGCGAGCAAATACTTGGCAAATGCAATACAATATGGATAAATGTGAAGTTATCCGCTTTGGTCGCAAAAGCAGGAAGGCAGATTATGATCTGAACGGTGGCAGTTTAGGAAAAGGCGAGGTGCAATGAGACCTAGGTGTCATGCTGGAACAATCACGGAAGGCTGGTATGCAAGTGTAGCAGGTGGTGAGGAAAGCTAATGCTATGCTGGCCTTCATAGTCAGAGGATTGCAATATCAGAGTAAGAATGGCTTGCTGCAGTTATACAGGGCCATGGTGAGGCCAAAGCTTGAGTATTGTGTGCAGTTTTAGACTCTTAGTCTGAGGACAGACGTTGTTGCTATTGAGGGAGTCCAGCAAAGGTTCATCAGACCAATTCCTGGGATGGCAGGACTGACATATGAGGAAAGACTGGATTAGCTAGGTTTGGTTTTGTTGGAATTTAGAAGAATGAGGTAGGGATCTCACAGAAGCGCACAAAATCCTGATGGGACTAGACAGGCTAGATGCAGAAAGAATGTTCCTGATGTTGGGGAAGTCCAGATCAAGGGGTCACAGTCTAAGAATAAGGGTTAAGCCATTCAAGACTGAGATGGGGAAGAATTTATTCACTCAAGAGAGTTGTGAACCTCATTGAGCACCCCCATGGCAAGGAAAGCACAGGGGTAGATACACAGCAGTACTTCCTCTACACTGTCCCCATCAAACACTCTCAGCACAGGCATTGCAGAAGGTCAGATGCAGAGTAAAGTACCCACTACATGGTCCACCATCATACAGAACCACACAGGGACAGCAGAGGACGAGATACACAGTAAATCTTCCTCTACAATCTCTCCATCAATACTCCCAGGACAGGGCAGCAACGGGTTAGGGAACTGTGTAAGTCTTCCTCTACGTGTCCCCCATCAAACATACTCAGCATGGGATTAGGCTAGGAGTAAAGCTTCCTCGACATTGTTACCATAAAAAAGACCCATGACAGGGACAGCTCATAGAAACATAGAAGATAGGAGCAAGTGGAGGCCATTCGGCCCTTCAAGACTACTCCCCCATTCATCACGATCATGGATGATCATCCAACTCAACAGCCTTACCCTGCTTTTCTCCACAAACCTTTGATCTCATTTTCCCCAAGTTCTAAATCTAGTTGCCTCTTGAATACATTCAATGTTTTGACATCAACTGCTTCCTGCGGTAATGAAATCCACAGACTCACCACTCTTTGGGTGAAGAAATGTCTCCTCATCTCCATCCTAAATGATCTACCGTGAATCCTCAGACTGCCTTTTCGAGAACTTCTTCTCTCCATCTACCTTGTCTAGTCCTGTTGGAATTTTATAAGTTTCAATGAGATTCCCCATCTCATTCGTCTGAACTCCAGCGAAGACAATCATAACCTAGTTAATCTCTCCTCTTAGTTAGTCCTGCCTTCCCAGGGATCAGCCTGGTGAACCTTAGCTGCACTCCCTTGACAGCAAGAGTGTCTTTCCTCAGAAAAGGAGGCCAAAACTGCACACAATATTCTAGGTGTTGTGTCACCAAGGCCCTGTAAAACTGCAACAACACATCCCTGCTCCTGTACTTGAAACCTACATGGAGGCGATGGCCTAGTGGTATTATCGCTGGATGGTTAATACCAGATAACATTCTGGAGACTTAAGTTTGAATCCTGCCACAGCAAAATGGTGGAATTTGAATTCAATAAGTATCTGGGATTAAGAAAATAAAAATAACTTTGAATCCATTGTCAGAAAAAAACCCATCTTGTTCACAACTGCCCTTTAGAGAAGGAAACTGCCATCCTTACCTGGTCTGGCCTACTCGTGACTCCAGACCTACAGCAATGTGGTTGACTCTTAACTGCCCTAGAAGCAATTAGGGAAGGGAAATAAATGCTGCGTAGCCAGCAACACCCTCATCCCATCGATGAATAAAGAATAAAGGAACCTCTCGCAATGAAGGCCAACATACCTTTTGCCTTCTTTACTGCCTGCTGCACCTGCATACTTACCTTCAGCGACTGACGTACAAGGACACCCAGGTCCTGCTGCATACTCCCCTCTCCAAATTTACAGCCATTTCAGGTAGTGATCTGCTTTCTTGTTTTTGCTTCCAAAGTGAATAACTTCACATTTATCCAAATTATACTGCATCTGCCATTGATCTGCTGACTCACCCAACCTGTCCAGATCATGCTGAAGGATCACTGCATCCTCGTCACAATTCACCCTCTCACCACACTTGGTATCTGCAAACTTGGAGATGTTACATTTTGCTCCCTCTTCAAAATCATTAATATATATTCACAATTGCTGGGGTCCCAGCATCGATTCCTATGCACCCCACAAGTTACTCTTTACCAATTTGAAAAGGACCCATTAATTCCTACAGAGATAATGGGAACTGCAGATGCTGGAGAATTCCAAGATAATAAAATGTGAGGCTGGATGAACACAGCAGGCCAAGCAGCATCTCAGGAGCACAAAAGCTGACGTTTCGGGCCTAGACCCTTCATCAGAGAGGGTCTGATGAAGGGTCTAGGCCCGAAACGTCAGCTTTTGTGCTCCTGAGATGCTGCTTGGCCTGCTGTGTTCATCCAGCCTCACATTTTATTATCATTAATTCCTACAGTTTGTTTCCTCTCTGCCAACCAGTTTTCTATCCATCTCAATACACTTCGCAATCCCGTGCGCTTTAATCTTCCACTATAATTTCCGCTGTGAGACTTTGTCAATTGCTTTCTGAAAGTCCAAATACATTACACCAACTGGCTTCCCCTTGTCAATTCTATGAACTAAATCATCGTTGAATTCCAACAGCTTTGTCAAACATGATTTTCCCTTTATAAATTCATGCTGACTCTGTCTGATTCTACAACTGCTTTCTAAATGCTCCACCATGAAGTCCTTGATAATGGATTTGAGAGTTTTCCCCACTTATCGGTCTATCAGTCCCTGTTTTCTCTCTACCACCCTTTATGAATATTGCAGTGACATTAGCCATTTCCAATCTGGAGGGACCGTTCCAGAGTCTGTAGAATCCTGGAAGATGATCACCAATGCATCCAATATTTCTGGAGCCACTTCCTTAAGTACTCGAAGATGTAGATTATCAGGCCCTAGGGATTTATCCATCTTCAATCCTATTAATTTTCCACCACCATTTCTCGATTAATATTAATTTCCCTTAATTCTTCCTTCTCATTAAATCTTGCATTCTCAAGCATTTTTGCGATCTGATTTGTGTTCTCTTTTTGTCAAGGCAGAACTAAAGTATGTGGTCAGTGGCTCAGCCATTTCTTTGGCACCAGTATAAATGCCCCGTTTCTGTCTTCACTCGGGGTTTGATACTGAGTACTACTCCCTCTGCACTATCCCCATAGCTGGGGTCCCAGCACTGATCCCTGTGGCACTCTGCTGACCGGGACAGTGTGCGATCAGATACTGAGTACCCTTGTCCTCAACAAAAACCCCCAGGACAGGGACAACACAGGTTAGGTACAGAGTAAACCTCCCTCTGCACTGTTCCCATCAAACACGCTCATGACAGGGACAGCTCAGGGTTAGATGAAGAGTAGTGTTCCTTGTACACTGTCTCACATTAAACATATCCACAAAAGGACAGCACGGTATACGCACCTCTAATCACACCCAACACAGGAACAGTACTGGCTTAGATCCTGAGTAAAGCCCACTAGATCAAAGAACAAAACAGCACAGGAACAGGTCCTTCAGCCCTCCAGTCCTCTGCCGTCATATTTTTCCCTTCCATACGAAAACTGTCTTCACTTACAGGATCCGTATGCCACCATTCCCTTGCTAATTATGTGTTCGTCCAGATGTGTCTGAGTGCTGCTATTGTGTCTGATTCTACCACCTCCTCTGGCAACGCATTCCTACACTCTCCATTCCTTGTGTGACAAACTTGCCTCACACATCTCTTTTAAAACTTTCCCCCTCACACCTTGATCCTGACACCCCTAGTAATTGACCTCTCCACCCTGGGAAAAGGCCCCACGCTTTCCACTTTATCCATCCCACAATCTTATCAACATCTATCAGGTCGCCCCCTCGACCTTCCATATTCTAGTGAACACAACCCCAGTCTATCCAAGCCTTCTTCATAATCCTGCATACCAGGCAACAACCTGGTAAACCTTTTCTGTACCCTCTCCAAAACATCCGGTAGTGTGATGATCAGAACTGTATGCGATATTTCAAGTGTGGCCTAACAGAAGTTCCATAACTTCTGCAACCCAGGTTGACAGGGCTGTTAAGAAGGCATACAGTGTTTTAGCTTTTATTAACAGAGGGATCGAGTTCCGGAACCAAGAGGTTATGGTGAAGCTGTACAAAACTCTGGTGCGGCCGCACTTGGGAGTATTGCGTACAGTTCTGGTCACCGAATTATAAGAAGGATGTGGAAGCTTTGGAAAGGGTGCAGAGGAGATTTACTAGGATGTTGCCTGGTATGGAGGGAAGGTCTTACGAGGAAAGGCTGAGGGACTTGAGGCTGTTTTCGTTAGAGAGAAGAAGGTTGAGAGGTGACTTAATTGAGACATATAAAATAATCTGAGGGTTAGATAGGGTGGATAGGGAGAGTCTTTTTCCTAGGATGGTGACGGCGAGCACGAGGGGGCATAGCTTTACATTGAGGGATGAAAGATAGAGGACAGATGTCAGAGGTAGTTTCTTTACTCAGAGAGTAGTAAGGGAATGGAACACTTTGCCTGCAATGGTTATAGATTCGCCAACTTTAGGTACATTTAAGTCGTCATTGGATAAGCATATGGACATACATGGAATAGTGTAGGTTAGATGGGCTTCAGATCGGTATGACAGGTCGGCACAACATCGAGGGCCGAAGGGCCTGTACTGTGCTGTAATGTTCTATGTTCTATATAAAGCTGCAGCATAACTTGTCTATCTTAAGACTCAATGTGCTTTCCAAAGAAGGCAAGCATGCCATTGGCCTTTTAACTAAGTTAACTACCTGCGCTGCCACTTTCAGTGATGTACGAACCTGCACTCCCAGATCCTTCTGCACATTAATACTCTCAAGGGCTTTGCTATTCACTGTACTTGACATTCCAAAATGCATCACCTCACATTTGTCCGGATTAAACTCCATCTGCCATTTTTCCACCCATGTCACCAACTGATCTATATCCTGCTGTATTCTCTGACAATTGTCCTCGCTATCTGCAATTTCACCAATTATCCAGCCACCTTTTCCTCCAAATCATTTATGTACACTCTACGTTGTTTCCATTAGACACAACCACAACAGGGCCAGCATAGGGTTAGATTTAGAGTAGAGCTCCCTGTACACTGTCCTCATCAAACACTCCCAGGATAGGGACAACATGGGGTTAGATACAGTGCAAACCTCCTTCTTTACTGTCCCCGTCAAACAGTCCAAGGACAGGGACAGCACAGAGATAGATAGAGTGCAGTTCGTTTTACGCTGTTGACATCAAACACTCCCAGGGCATGTACTTCACGATGTCAGATATAGAATAAAACTCACTTTACACTGCTCCCAGTGACTCCCAGGACACGGACAGTGCGGGGTTAGATGCAGAGTGAAGCTCTCTGCACCATTCTCCCGTCAAACACTGTCAGCTGAGGGGCAGCACAGGGTGAGGTATGGATTAATGCCTCCTCTACACTTTCCCCATCAGACACTCCAGGCCAAGGACTATATAGAGTTAGAAACACATTACTGCTCCCTCTGCACTGTCCCGATCGAACATTCTCAGGACAAGGATACCACTGGAGGATACAGAGCAAATCTCCCTCTCCACTGTGCTCCATTAAAAACATCCACACAGGGACATCATGGGATTAGATCCTGAGTAAAGCTTCCTCTACACTGTTCCTATCGAACATGCCCACACAGGAACAACAGAGTAACGCTCCCTCTGCACTGCCCCGTCAAACACACCCAGTACAAGGACATCACGATGTTAGATACAGTGTAAAGCTCCTCTACACTGTCTCCATCAAACACTCCCAGGGCAGAGACACCACAGGGTTAAATACAGAGTAAAGCTTCTCCTGCTTTACTAACATAGATAGGACAGGGTTAGGAGCACAGTCAGCCTTCCTCTGCACTGTCCCCCATTCGTACACCAGAGGCAGGATGGGGTCAGATACACTGTAAAGCTGTCAATACATTGTCCCCATCAAACTTTCCCAGGACATAGGCAGCATGGTGTTAGGTACAGAGTAAAGCTTCTTCTACACTGTCCCCGTCAAACACTCTCAGGACAGGGACACCACTGGGTGAGATACAGCAGGGTGAGATACAATGTAAAGCTCTCTCTACACTATCCTCATCAAATACTCCCAGGGCAGGGGCCGCATGGGGTTAGATAGAGTAAAGCCTCCTCTACACTATACCTAGCACACAGATAACATGGTGTTAGATACACAGTAGAGATTCTTCGACACTCAAACGGTCCCAGGACAGGGACAGCAAGGGGTAGATCCTGCGTACAGGTCTGTGTTTTTCAGGCTGGGAGCTGAGTTCCTGCCTCCTCACCTGCACGGAGCTGATCTTCCTGAAGTTGAGACAGCTCGGGTAGTAGAAGTGCAGCTGAGGTTTGTCCGAGTCTTCATGCGCATTCTCCACACTCACCATCGCCGTCAGAACTTGGTCCTGCCCTATTAGCAGTGTGTTGCCCCTAAGGTAGAGATCAAACAATAGCGTAACTCCTCTCCTATGACAGATCACATTCCTATGGATGACAGCATAATTTATTTTGTACCTGCGAGACAGTCGAGCAGTGTCCATAACATAATTTTTGCAAGAACTTAATCAAAAATGGCCTCCTCATCTTGTGAAACAGGCTTGAGGGGAAGCTAAATCGTCTCTTCCTATTCCTGTGTAACAGGTTTGAGGGAAGGCTGTGTGGCCTCCTCCTGTTCCTGAGATAACAAGTGTAGAGCTGGATGAATATAGCAGACCAAGCAGCATCAGAGGAGCAGGAATGCTGATGTTTCGGGTCTAGACCGTTCTCTCCCTATTTATTTTAGAACTCCCTTCTTCTCCCCTATTTCTGAGTCTAGGCCTGAAACGTCAGCCTTCCTGCTTCTCTGATGCTGCTTGGCCTGCTGATTTTATCCAGCTCTACACCTTGTTATCTCAGATTCTCCAGCATCTGCAGTTCCTACTATCTCCTCCTCCTGTTCCTGACTCGTTGCTTGACAGGGTCTAAATGGCCTTTTCCTGTTCCTGTTTTGAGGGTTGGAAAGGGGTCTGAATGGGATCCTCCAGTTCCTGCATATCAGTCTTGAGAGGCAGCTGAATGGTCTCCCCACGGCACGGTGGCTCAGTGGTTAGCACTGCAGCCTCACAGTACCAGGGACCGAGGTTTGATTCCAGCCTCGGGTGACTGTCTGTGTGGAGTTTGCACATTCTCCCCGTGTCTGCGTGGGTTTCCTCCGGGTGCTCCGGATTCCTCCCACAGTCCAAAAATGTGCAGGCTAGGTAGATCGGCCATGCTAAATTGCTCGTAGTGTTCAGAGGTGTGTGGGTTACAGGGGCATGGGTCTGGGTGGGATGATTCAAAGGGCGGTGTGGACTTGTTGGGCCGAAGGGCCTGTTTCCACACTGTAGGGAATCTAATCTAATCTAATCTAATCTTATGTTCCTGTGTAACAGTCTGGAGAGGGGTCCGAATGGGATCCTCCAGTTATTGCAGGACAGTCTCGAGGGGGGGCTGAATGACCCTCTCCTGCCCGTGTGGAACACGATCTCAAGGAAAGCGTTCCCCAGTTTGTGGATGAGCGGAGCATTGCAGAAGTGAGAACAGACTGCAGGAAGTGAGACGGGGAGGGTGGAGGACGGGAAGGAAGTAGTGAGGCTGCATTGCTGGGAAGCTAGAGTTTTCAAAATGCAACAACCTTTTGCTGACATACCTGAGAGGCCAGTTTAAATGTTTATTTTGCAGACACCAAGTTCACGGTTTTAATTAACCTTTTAATATTGGCAGGGGACTGGTACCTGGCGTCCTGCTCCTACCTGGAGAAGTTGTATAAAACCTTGAGGAAGTCGACACATTGATTGTCCACTCCACAATCCAGCTCGAAAGGAAGCTGTGAGAAAAAAAAGAGATGTTCTGAGGACAAGAATGAGACTTAGTGAGCTTGTTCCTCATAAACAATATAACATTGAAGGTCACAACTCTGTCACCCAGAAATTCCTCTCCTGCAGTGTTACTGGCTGATGTTAATCCAGCTCACACTGCCACTCAGTAACACGTCTCCCCACACCGCCATATATTATGGACAGTATCCCAGTTGTTTTCTCTATAACCCGGTACCTTGTAGTTGTATGATGTTTGGCTGTACTGATTAAGAATTGGCCTCAGGCCATTGCTCGCAGGAATCAACTCGCCAGCTAGTGTGAAGTTCAGCAACAGATTAATTGGCTCCAAATAATCTTTGACACATGCCTGTGCGTGTGTGAGAGAGAGAGAGAGAGACATAGAGATTTTTAATTACAACAAGTGGTTGAGGGAGATCGCAAACTTGTCCAACTTGTCAGCAGTTCGCAGTTTGTGGCGGGTCCAGACTGAATACTCAATCTATGCAGACAAATGCCACATTACCCTTAATCCTACCCCAATTCAATGAATTCATGGCTGGTCTCCATTTCCTGCAATGTCTCAAGGGCTGTGATTTCTTCATCTGCTACAAACTATTGTTCCCAGTCTTCACACTGCTCGATGGCAGAGTCTCCACAGCTCTGGCCTCTTCTGGAGTATTGTGTCCAGTTCTGGTCACCCAGTTATAGGAAGGACACTATTAAGCTGGAGAGGGTTCAGAAGCGATTAACTAGGATGTTGCTGAGCATGGAAGGTTTGAATTATAAAGAAAGGCTGGATAGCCGAGGACTTTTTTCCCTGGAGCATGGGAAGTTGAGAGGTGACCTGATAGAAATTCATAAAATAATGAGGGGTATACATAGTTAATTGTAGTTGTTTTCTGTCCCCTAAGATGGGAGATTTTGGGCACACTTTTAAGGTGAGTAGAGAGATTTTTAAAAGACATGTGGGGCATCGTTTTTTTTACACAGTGGGTGGTTCACGTGTGGATTGGACTTCGCGAGGAAGTGGTAGACGTGAACATAATGTGAGCACATTTAAATGATACTTGGATAAGTACAAGAATAGGAAAGGCTTAGAAGGACATGGGCCCGAAGCAGGCAGGTAGGACTAGTTCAGTTTGGAATTATGTTCGGCATGGACTGGTTGGACCAAGGAGTCTGTTTCTGCTCTGTATGACTCTGTAGCTCTATATGAAGGTACACCCGACTCTGCTGCAAATTACTCCCTTACACCTCAACATCCCTCAGCACTGACCCACAACAGTGCGGCACTCCCTCATCACTGACCCACTGATAGTGCGGCGCCTCCTCAGCACAAATCCTCCAACATTGCAACATCTCTCGGATTCTCTCTAAAAGTGTGGTATTCCCTCAGGACTGACCCTCAGTGGAACTGACACTAGTGATTTTGAGATGGTAATTGGGTGTCTGATTCTGGGAATGGAAGAGAAACGTGTCTCACCAACAGATGAATGGTGTATTGCTCACACAGCGTCGTCTTCGTGGAGAGCAGTCTATTGGTGGTTAATTTCCGGGCAAAGCTCGAGAATGTTGCTCGGCCCTGTTGCCGTTGGAAGTCCAGGAACAAATTATACGTGACATTTGCTTTAAGTTTGCCTGTAAAGACATGGGGCACCTATGGAGATTAAAGTCCTTAAAGAGGAGCATGACTCCATTTCCATTTGAATGCACACTCACTCAGCTCACTCACTCACTCCATCAATAATTCTGCAATTTGCTCTTAAGGATTTCGGTCCTGGCCCAGAGAAGCTGCTTAGGGAGATTCACCAGGAAGTTCAGGGGGTTAGATTCATCAGATCATGTGCCAAGACCACGAGACACTCAGATCTATCACCTCGGATTGTAGGATGTGGAGGGGGATGTTGTATCAAGGTGTTCGAGATTATGAAGGTGGTTGCAATCGAGTTGATGAGTGGAAATTATTCCCAGTGGCTGGACAGGACTCAGCTTTCTATCTCTGTAACCTCTTCAAACTTCTGCACTCTTCCCTATCTGTGACCTCCTCCTGTCCCTGCACCCTTCCCTAATTCTGCAACTTATTCCAGTCCCCAACATCTCCTCCCCATCACTGTAACCTCCTCAATCCCTTTCATCCCCTCCATATTTCTGTATCCTCCTCCATCCTCTACAGCTCTCCCTACCTTGTAACCTCCTCTAGCTCCTACACTCCTTCCAATCTCTGTAACAACTTCAGCCCCTACACTCCTCCCTATCTCTGCAACCTCCTCCAGCCAATGCACCCCCTTCTTACCTCTAATTTGCTCTAGCTCCACACTCCTCCCTATCTTTGAAACCTGCACCAGTGCCAATCTCATGCTTTTTCCCATATTGCTGCACATCATTTCAATCAAAACAACAACTCAATACTCCTCTTGGATACCTGAAATATTCTGTCTCTGCTACATTTCCAGATAGGGGATTTGACAGCCTAACTACTTACTTGCTGAAAAAGGTTTTTCCTTGGTTCGCTCTTGCTTCATTTGCACATCACTTTAAATCTACATCCTTCTCATTCTTGTTCCTTCACTAAGTGGGAACAGCTTCTCCCAATCTCCTCTGACCAGCCACAAAGTACAAAGAACAATACAGCACAGGAACAGGACCCCTGGTCCTCCAAGCCTGTATCTACACATTTTTTTTCCCTTCCATACTAAAATGGTCTTCACTTACGGGACCCATATCCCTCCACTCTCTTCCTATTCGTGTATTCATTCAGGTGCTTCTTGAATGCTGCTACTGTGTTTGCTTCCACCACCTCCTCTGGCAGCGTGATCCAGGCACTCACCATCCTTTATGTGAAAAGCATGCCTCGCAGATCTCTTTTAAACTTGCCCCCACCTCGCACCTTCAAACCTGTGTTCCCTAGTAATTGACGCTTCCACCCTTGGTAAATGCCCCACACTTTCCACCCTAGCCATGTCATTCACAATTTTATAAACTTCTATCAGGTCGCCCTCAAAGAAAACAAATCCAGCCTATTCAACCCTTTCTTCATAGCCAAAATCTCCCATTCTAGACAACAACCTGGTAAACCTTTTCTGTACCCTCTCTGGTAGTGTGGTGACCAGAACTGTACGTAACATAAATGTGGCATTAACAGAAGTTCTATAAAGCTGCAGCCTAATTTGTCTACCCTTAGATTCAGTGTGCTTTCCAATGAAGACAAGTGAGCTATAAGCCTTTTTTACTACCTTATCTACCTGCGTTGCACCTTCGGTGATCTGTGGACTTGCACATTCGGATCTCTCTGCATATCAATGCTCCTCAGCGTTCTGCCATTCACTGTATAATTTCCACCTGTATATGATCTTCCAAAATGCATCACCTCACATTTGTCCGGATTAAACTCCATCTAACATTTTTCCACCCATGCCTCCGACTGATCCATAGCCTGCTGTTTCATCTACCAGTCCTCCTGACTACCCACAACTTCAGCAATCTCTGTGACGCCTGCAAATTTGCTAATTAGACCAGTTATGTTTTCCTTCGAGTCATTTATGTAAACCACAAACAGCAGAAGCCCCAGCACTGATCCCTGTGAAACAACATTAGTCACAGCCCTCCATTCTGAAAAGCATCCTCCCACCGCTACCCTCTGTCTCCTATGACTAAGCCAGTCCTCTATCTGTCTTGCCTGCTCACCCCGATACCATGTGATTCACCTTTTGTACCACACTGCCCTGAGGGACTTTGTCAAAGGCGTTACTGATGTAGACAACATCAACTGCTTTTTTCCTCATCAATTGTCTTAACCTCCTCAAAAAACCCGATGATGTTTAGTGAGACAACCTCCCTGGCACAAAACTGTTTATTGCTAATAAATCCTCTTGCTTCTAAACACTCATAGCTCTTGTCCCACAGAGTCTTTTCCAAAAATTTCCCAAACACTGCCCCGCTCCATGATTTTGAAAACCTTCATCAGATTTCATCTCCGCCTTCTTCTCTCCAAGGAGAACAGACCTAATTTGTTCAATGATCCTCTGGACCTAAGATTCTCATTTCTAGAACCATTTTTGCAAATGCCTTCTATAATCTCGCTCTGAAACATTCACATCTTTCCTATAATGTAGCACCCACAACAGTACAGAATACGCTAATAATGGTCTTAGATAATTCCAACATCACCTCCTTGTTCTTGTAATCTATGCCTTTATTAATAATAAAGCTAGGAGCACTGTATGCTTTATTTCCTGCTCTCTCCCCCTGTCCTGCCATCTTCAATGACCTGTGTACATATACCCGCAGGTCCCTCTGTTCCTACACCCCATGTAGAATCGTACACTTTTTTTTAATATAGTCTTTCAGTATTCTTCCAAGTTCATCACCTGACACTTATCCCTACATTAAACTGTATCAGGCCCCTATGTGCCTACTCCATCAACTTATCAATGAGCAAGTTTGGAATGACAAATCTCGTTTACAATGGCGACCATGTCTCTGTCATCGATTGTCTGAAAATCCCACTTGCTACATTGGTGAACCCACCAGGGAAGGAAATTGGCACCACCCACTAGTCCTGCTATACCCATTTCTGGCCTCCACGTACCCCATCACTCCAGCCACTCACCCAAGTTCCCTGGTGCCAGGCTTGCCATCCGGAGACACACAGTGACGTTGCTGATCAGCGAGCCGGTCTCCACTACGCGGTGACACCGGTACAGAGCCAGTGGGATTGGCTGAGGATGGAACACTGCACTAGCAGAGAAGTTTACAACTGGCCGGGTGCTGCAGAGGATGAGAACGGAGGGCACGAGGTGGAGAGGAGAAAAGGGGGAGAGGGGGATAGAAGAGGTGATGGGAGAGTGGGGGTGGTGAGGGGATGGTGGGTAGTGGAGGGGAGGGGGTTGTGGGAGGTTTGAGGGAGGGGAGGGAAGGGAGGGGCGGGCGGGGGTAGGACAGAGGGACATGATGGGAGAGGGGATAGGATAGAAGGGAGAATGGGGGAGAGAGGTGACAAGTGACGTGGAGAAGCAATGGGGGGAGGGGAAGAGACGCAATGGGGTGGGGAGAGGGATAGAAGAGGCGGGCGAGGAGGAGAAAGGTGACAGGGAGGGGGAAGAGAGGTGACAGGGTGGGGAGAAAGATAGAAGATGTGGGGAAAGGGGGGAGAGAGGCAAAAAGTGGAGCGGAGGGGTGATGGGGTGAGGGGAGAGAGATGACGGGGTGGGAAGGGGGATAGAAGAAAGGGGTGGAGTCGGAATAGGAGAGATGGGCATTGGGAGGGAGGAAAGGCGGACATGGGGAGAGAGGAGAGACGGGCAGAGGGGTTTGTGAAGCGACGGGGGCGCGGGGGAGTTGGAGAGGATGGAGGGAAGACATGTCAGACAGACAGACTGCTACATTCAAATGCTAATCCAGAGTGGACTGGACAGTAACCGAGCCAGAGTCCGTCCGCAGGCCCCAAACCACCCGCCAACCCCAGCACTCATCCCTTACCACCTCCCCCAATCCCCAAAAGCCCCTGCACCCCTGATCCCTACTCTTCTACTCCCACGCACGAGCATTCTCCACACCCACCCATACCCCACCCCAACTTTTGTGTGCATGCGCGCATGCATGTGACAGACCATGAGTACGTGAGACTGTGTGTGTGAATGCTTGTGTCCGTGTGTGTGGTGTGTGTTTGAGTGAGGGATTCTACGTGTGTTTCGCGATGCAATAGTGCATGCGTGTGCAGCCATGTGTCAGTACATGTGCAATAGTGTATGTGCGTGTGTGTGTGAGAGAGAGAGAGAAATTGTGTGTGTGAGAGAGTGTCTGTATGTCGGGGGAGGAGTGGTTCGATGTGGACGTCTGGATGCTGTGTATAAATTGTACAGGATATTACGATATGCTGCTCGTCAAGCAGGGCTCCTACCGAAAAACAGTCACTGTGCCGAGAGAACCAATCACAAGGTCAGTCAGCAAGTCACCGCTGACATCCATCATGCCACTGACAGACTGGCCAAAGTAGGTCAGCGACGGAGACTGCTTCACCCCCTCGAGACACTGTGGAAGAACAACAGGAGGCTAAACGGGGAGATGGCAATGGGAAGGTATGAGACAACAGGGAGGGAAATTGGGCTGGAAACAGGGAGGGAGGTAAGAAGGACACAGCAGTAGGTAGAGGGGGAATATTGAGCAGGAGGAATGCAGACAAACTGACCTTGAACAAAGGAGAAAGGGGACAAGGGAGTAGGGAAAGATTCAGGCAGATGAGAAGGCTGAGGAATAAAACGTAGGGTCAACCTCTCATCATTTATCACAGAACCCAATGCCCAAAACCCGTTACCTTCACTCCATCTAATTTTACAACTTTCACAATGCTATGCCATGCACTAACCCTGTAGCCTCCTGCAGCCAATACAATCCTCCCTATCTCTGTAACCTCTCCAACAAATACATCCCCTCCCTATCTCGGTAACATCCTCCAGCTAATACATCCCCTTCCCATCTATAACTTCTTCCAGCCAATATATTCCCTCCCCATCTCTGCAACTTCCTCCAGCCAATACATTCCCTCCCTATCTCTGTAGCCTCCTCCAGCCAATACATTCCCTCCCTATCTCTATAACCTCCTACAGCGTCTGCAGTCCTCCCCATCTCTGCAAACTCCTCCATTCACAATGCATAGGCATATTGTCTCTGACCTTCTGAAGGCCCTTGTGAAAACATTTTCCTCACACTTTACTTTCCTATCGTCCTTTAAGCAGAACACTGACATTACGTTCTGGTAATCTGACATCTGACTCCCTTGTAGCCCCCCCAACTCTCTGTCCTCTCTGTTTCCCACACTCTAACTTGATTGTGTCATGAATATCTCTGACCTGTTGATCATGGTCACTCTGACCACTGATGCGTGTATCTGGACACTCTTGCCTGTTCATTTGCGGTCACTTGGCCTTTTCCCCCCTTTGTATCCAATTACCCTGACATCTGACCCAACTGTTTCTTGCTCCTCTAACCTCTCAGTGTCTATCCAGTCCCTCCAACCTCTGACATGGCTATATCAGGTCATTCTGATCTCTGACCTGGCTGTATTGCAGTTTGATTCCTCCGCTCTCCCCATGGAAGATATAGACCCTTCCACGATGCTCATCCTCCAAAGGGGCTCCGACCGCCACATCACCTAGTCCGTCCCCGTTCAGGTCACTCAGCGCCGCCACGGAGCTTCCGAAACGACCCAGACCACTCTCTTCAGCTCCTCGGAGGGGGTGTCCACACGAGAAATTACCCTGCACGAGGGAGGGAAGGGGCAGAGGGAGGTGGACAGGCCGGAGGTGGGGTGGGGCAAGTGGGAAAGAGGGAAGGGTGGGGATGGAAGGAAGACAGAGGCCACCAGAGGGAGCAGTAAGTAAGGGGGGGGAGTGGTAGTGAGGAGGAATGGGAGGGAGTGAGACAGGGGATGGGTGGGGTAGAGAGAGAAGGAGCAGAAGGAGAGGGAGAGAGATGGAGGGAAGGGATGAGTGCAACCAGGAGGAAAAAGACAGAGGAGGTCGGGTCGGGGTGGGAGGGCAACAGGAGGGAGAGAGGGAGGTGAGAATAGGGGAGCGAGAGAGAGAGAGAGAGAGAGAGAGAGAGAGAGAGAGAAGGAGGATTGGGGGCAAAAAGAGAGAGAGAGAAGGGAAGGAGAAAGCAAGAAAGATAGGAAGACATTTTGGGGAGATGGGAAGGGAGGGAGAGAGGATGGATGTGAGAAACACGGTGGGGTGGCAGAAAGCGGAGATGAGACAGAGGGAGATGTTGGAGGGGAGGAGATTGAATGGGACAAAAGAGAAAGTTGGAGAGTTCGAGACAAGAGAGAAGGAAAGAGAAAGTGAGGGAGACAGAGAGTGGGGGAGATAGAGAATAGGGGAGATAAAGAGTGGGGGAACAGAGAGTGGGGGACAGAGAGAGGATTGAGTATGAGAAAGGATGGCAGGAGGGAGGGTTGAGGAGAGAGAAGGTGTGGAGGCAAGAGAGAGACAGTACATGTCAGGGTAGAATAAGAGAGATATAGGGAAGGAGGGTGAGGCGAGACAGAAATAAAAGTATGGAGGAGGGAGATCGAAAGAAATCACGGAAGAGAGAAAAGGGGTGATAGACAGTGAGGAGGACAGAGGCACAGAGGGAAAGGGGAAAAATGAAAGAGAGGAGAGCACGAGAATATCAGGAAGAGACGGATTGTGGAAAAGACACATTAAAAGAGTGGCAAGACAGAGTGAATAGGGAGATGGGGTGAGAAAAGTAGACAAAGGTGGACAGATGGATGGCAGAGATAGACAGTGAGAGATGGAGAGTGTGAGCAGACCAGGGAAGCAAGGCAATGGAGGTGGAAAGGATTAGAGATTTAGAGTTGGAGGAAGAGAGAGAATGAGATGGGAGACAGGGAAGGACAGATAGAATGATAGAATAAGAAAGGAATGGTAAAAGAGAGATAGATAGAAAGAGAAAAAAAGAGAGAGCGAGAGAAAAGAGAAAGAGGTAGAAATGAGAGCAGGAAAGAGGAGGGGAGAAGGAGAGAATAAAGCAGTGGGGTAGTAGAAACAAGGAGATAAAGGGAGTCAGAGATGGGCTAACAGGAATTTTATACTCCCTGGCTCTCAATTTCCTCCTCTCTCTTTACCTCCTTCTGTGTCTCCCTCCATCCTGTCATCTGCACACAGTCTCCTTCACTCTCCCATTGCCTCCCTTCAACTCTTCCTCACTCATTCCTTACTCCATTTTTCCCAAAACCCACTGCCCCTCCCGTCTACCCTTGCCAATTCCCTCACTCACCACTTACCTTTCTCACAGGTTCCCATCCTCACCCTTTCACTCATCCATCCAGCCCACCCCTGGCCCTTTGCTCTGTCTACATCTCATCCATTCCTCCCTGGTTCCCTCACTTTCCACTCCCGTTCCATTCGCCTAATGTAGAGTGGGAGTGAACAGGAATTGGCTTATGCCCATTGCAATTGTGTTAAGTCAGATTGGATGGAAAGGGGTTTGGGTCCATTGGGATTGTCTAGAGTGGCAGTGAATGGGAAATGAATTAGGTCCATTGGGATTGTGTATAGCAGGAGTGAAAGGGAAGGCACTTGGATCCATTGGGATTGTGTACAGTGGCAGGGAATGGGAAGGGTTAATCCTCATTGCTTACCTGTGGAGACATTGTGCAGACGAGAACCATGCCCCCGAAACGTTGATATTGATGGAGAGGAGCTCCAATCAACAGAAGGTCGGTCTCTCCATCCCCATTCACGTCCATGGTACAAAGCTCGGAGCCAAAGTATGAGCCAAGCTGGAAGACAGGTTGGTGCAATGTTACTGATGACATGAAAATTTCTCCAATACAGAGACAGCCAGCTGTTTATCATCTGTACCAGAACAGCTCAGAGCCTGGGAATCATGCAGGGAGTTGTAACTCACCGCCTGACTCCCCAAAGCCTGTTCACCATCAACAAGGCACAATCAGGAGTGCAATGGTATACTCCCCACTTGCCTGAATTGACACAACTCCAATAACACTCAAAAGGTTTGACACCATTCAGGCCAAAGCTGCCTGCTTGACTGGCACCACATCCACAAGCATCCACTCCCCCCACTGCCATGACTCAGTAGCAACAGTCCTACCATCTACAAAGAAATTCACCAAAGATCCTCTGATGGTGCAGCGGTCCATCAGCATTGACCCTCTGACAGTGCAGTGCTCCCACAGCACCGACCCTCCGACACTGCTGCACTGATCTGTGACTGACAGTTCTGAGCTCAGTCAGCTGTCCTACCTGCTCTCCTGGAATGTGCTGCCGGTTCTCCCAAGTGCCATTTCTCCCTCGCTGGAAGATGACCACCGCTCCTGTGTGCCGGTAACGAGGAGCTCCCGCAATATAGTAATCCAGCCCTGCCCGTGTGGCCTTTTGCACTGAGTATCCTGTGGGTAGGTTGGAGTGGACAGTGTTGAGGGCAATTGAAACGGAGTTGAGGTATTTGTGATAAACAGCTAAGTGTTTGACTCTCATCTAAAGGAAAGATTTGGAATTATTGTCAAAAATTCACCAGTTAAGGTATTATTGGCTCCCAGGGGACCATCAGACTGCTGGGCGACAAATGGTGGTGATTTAACTTGCGGGTTGCATTCCTTCATCGTAACCGCAGCTAACATGGTCTTTGAACACACACAGTTGGTGTCACTCCGCATCGCTTATCAGCTATCTAACCAAGATAACAAAGTGTGAAGCTGGATGAACACAGCAGGCCAAGCAGCATCTCAGGAGCACAAAAGCTGACATTTCGGGCCTAGACCCTTCATCAGAGATGCTGCTTGGCCTGCTGTGTTCATCCAGCTTCACACTTTGTTATCTTGGATTCTCCAGCATCTGCAGTTCCCATTATCACAGCTATCTAACCAACTGAGTTTAGTTCAAGAATAGAGGTAGCTTCACTTACATGTTTAAAATAGTAGAGAGAGCTTTAGTCTGTGTCTAACCCCATGTTCTCCCTGTTCTGGGAGTGTCTGAAGAGGAGAGTGTACAGGTAGCTTTACTTTGAGTTTAAAAGCCTAGAGGCAACTTAAATTTCAGTTTAAAATATTAGAGATGCCTTAGCTTGCATTTTAAAAGAGTAGAGGGGACTTTACTCTCTAACTCCAAGCTGTCCTGGGAGTATTTGTTGGGGGTCAGTGGGGATGGTTTTTATGTAACTTTTACCCAAATAGCTGTTTCTGAGGTCTTCATCCGTCATGGAAATGTTGACAAAAGTCTCGTTGTCTCCTCGATAAAGTAACACTCCTCCACTCCATCCGTAAGCCCCTGGTGATCCAAGGACCACTGTATCCTGAAACAGAAACTCAATTGTCACCCTGAGCTCTCTCCGAGAATAGAAACTTAATGGTTGCACACAGATCTTACTTCGAACAGACACTTGAGTGTGATCCACAGCTCTCGCTGAGGCCTTGTACCTAACAGCCATGTTATTCCCTCCTGTTGGGCAAGTCAGGAAGCCCTCACACCATATATGTGTGTGCATGTGTATGTGTATGAGGGTGTGTGCATGTGCGTGTATATGCTTGTGTACGTGTTTGAGAGAGTGTGAGAATGAGTGCGAGGGTAACCCTGGAACTGCACCACCCAAAAGGACACGGCAGCAGACACATAGGAATACCATTCCCTGCAAGACCCCGCCAGACCGCTCACTATCCTGACTTGGAAATATATTGAAATCCCTTCAGTGCCACTGGATCAAAATTCTGGAATTCCGTCTCTAGAAGCGTTGTGCATCTACCTACAGCATGTGGGCTGCAGCAGTTTAGGAAGGTAGCTCTACAGCGCCTTCTCAACAGGACAACCAGGGATAGGCAATAAATGCTGTGTCTGGCCAGTGTTCCTTTGAACTGTTACATATTTTCCTTGGTTAGGCCACACTTGAGCACAGTCCACAGTTCAGATCTCTATATCATTCAATTAGACCACACTGGGAGCACTGTGCACAGTTCTGGTCTCTATATCAGTCAGTTAGACCCCACACTGGGAGCGCTACATGTAGTTCCAATCTCTATATCCTTCAGTTAGACCACACTGGGAGCACTGCTCACAGTTCTGGTCTCTATATCAGTCAGTTAGACCCCACACTGGGAGCGCTACATGTAGTTCCAATCTCTATATCCTTCAGTTAGACCACACTGGGAGCACTGTGCACAGTTCTGGTCTCTATATCAGTCAGTTAGGCCCCACACTGGGAGCGCTACATGTAGTTCCAATCTCTATATCCTTCAATTAGACCACACTGGGAGCACTGTGCACAGTTCTGGTCTCTATATCAGTCAGTTAGACCCCACACTGGGAGCGCTACATGTAGTTCCAATCTCTATATCCTTCAGTTAGACCACACTGGGAGCACTGTGCACAGTTCTGGTCTCTATATCAGTCAGTTAGACCCCACACTGGGAGCGCTACATGTAGTTCCAATCTCTATATCCTTCAGTTAGACCACACTGGGAGCACTGCTCACAGTTCTGGTCTGTATATCCCTCAGTTAGACCCCACACTGGGAGCACTGCTCACAGTTCTGGTCTGTATATCCCTCAGTTAGACTGCACATGGAACAGAGTTTGGAATCTGCTATTTCTTTATTCACTGTTGTAGAACATATAGAATAGCGGAGTACAGGAATGAGCACTTCGGCCCACCATGTTGCACCAAGCATGACAGCAAATTAAACAAGTCACTTCTGACTGGCCTTGGTCCATATCCCTCCATTCCTTGTATATTTATGTGCCTATCTAAATGTCCCTTAAGTGCTGTTGTGGTATTTGCCTCCACCAACAGCCCTGAATTTCACACTGCTCCCACTCTCTGTGTAAAAAACTTGCCCCTGATGTCTCCTTTGAACCTTTGAACTTTTCCCCTCTCACCTTAAATGCATGCCCTTAGTATTAGACATTTCAACTGCAGGAAAGAGATTCTGGCCGTCAACCCTATCTATGCATCTCATAATTTTGTAGACGTCTATCAATTCTCCCCTCAGCATCCACCACTCCTGAAAAAACAATCTGAATTTTTCTAGCCTCTCCTTATAGGTCATGCCCTCTATACCAGGCAGCATCCTGGTAAAGCACTTTTGCACCCTCTCCAAAGCCTCAACATGGCATCTTGATGCTTGGACTCAATTCCCTGACCATGCCGTATGTCTTCTTTATCACCCGATCTATTTGCGTGGCCACTTTCAGGGAGCACGGGCCTGAACCCCAAGATCCTTCTGTACATCAATGCTGCTCAGGGTCCTGCCATTAACTATATACCTTTCTTGAACATTTGCTCTCCCAAAATGCAGCACCTCACACTTACCCAGCTTAAACTCCATCTGCCATTTCTCAGCCCATAAGTGCAATTGATCTATATCCCACTGTATTCTTTGACAACCTCCTCCACTATCCACAATTCCACCAATTTTTGTATCGTCTGCAGACTTACTAACCCACCTATCTACAACTTCATCCATGTCATTTACACATATCACAAACAGGAGAGGTCCCAGTACAGGTCCCTGTGGAAGGCCACGAGTCAGGGTCCTCCAACCTGAGAAACACTCACAATTGCCTTCTGTTTTCTATGAGCAGGCCAATTCTGAATTCACCTGGCTAAGTCACCGTCAATCCCATGTATCCTAATCTTCTTGATGAACCTACCACAAGGGACCCTGTCAAAAGCCTTACTAAAATACATTCAGACAACATTCACTGATCTACCTTCATTGATCATCTTTGTCATCTGCTTGAAAAATTTGATCAAGTTAGTAAGACATAACCTGCCCTGCACAAAGCCATGCTGACTGACCCTGATTAGGCAGTGCTTTTCCAAATAGGATTAAATCCTATCCCGAAGAATTCTCTCCAATAGCTTGCCACCCACTGATGCGAGACTCTCAGCTCTGCAGTGTACTGGATTCTTCCTATTTCCCTTCTTGAACAGAGGAGCAACATCACCTACTCGCCAGTCCTCCAGGACCTCTCCAGTGGCTGGCGAGGATGCAAAGATCTTGGCCAAGTGCCGCAGCAATCTCCTCTCTTGCCTTTCTAATCTGGGGTAGATACCATCTGGCCCTGGGTTCTTACCCACCTTAATGCTCTTCAAGAGATCCAACACCACTTCTTTCTTCATCTCAAAATGCCCTAGCATATTAGAATGCTCCGCACAAATCCCACTATCCTTTATATACTTCTATTGCATGAATACCAATGCAAAATACTCATTTGGGATCTCAACAACATTCTCTGCCTCCAAGCACAAGTTCCCTCCTTTATCCTTGAGTGATCTTACCTTCCCCCTTGTTATCCTCTTGTTTTTAATGAATCTGTAGAATGTCTTGGGATTCTCCTTAACCCGAAAGCCAAGGTCATTTCATGGCCTCTTCTTGCTATCCTAATTCCCTGCTTGAGTTCTTTCCTGCTTTCTTGAAATTCCTTATATTTAGCTTACTAAATCTGACATATGCTTCTTTTTTCCCTTGTGACTAAATTCACCGCCTGACTCATTATCCAAGGGTTCCTTACCTTGCCATTCTTGTCCTTCCTCCTTACTGGAACATGCTGGACTTGAACTCTCTTCAGCCGGTTTTTAAACAGTTTCCATGCGTCAAAGTGGGACTTGCCCAATAACAGCTCCTCCCAATTAACACTGCCGAGCTCCTGCCTAATATTGACATAATTTGCCCTCTCCCAATTTAGTACCTTCTCGCAAGACCCGGCTTATTCTTGTTCATAGCTATCTTAAAACTTGCGGAGTTGTGATCACGGTTTCCAAAATACTCTTTCACTGAAAGAATTGTCACCTGGACAGGCTCATCAGCTATTACAGGGTTCAGTATGGCCCTTCCTCTAACTGGGACTATCCACATGCGTATTGTTTCAAGAAACCCTCTTGGATGCACTCAACAAATTCCACCCTGCCTAATCCTCTTACTCTGAAGGAGTCCCAGTCAATACTGGGGAAGTTAAAGTCACCCATTAATGACATGTACTCTCACCTCATTCTGCATTTATCAAACCCACAGTTGTTTTAGCCAAAGCTTTTTTTTTAAATTAAATGTGCTTGCAGAAGCTTTTAAAGTCTACTTTTGTTTCTAGTAATTTCCAATCACTTTCTATTCTCCTTTCCACATCAGATTCTTGGTCTTCATTTCTACATCTTTGCAGCACCTTCCATACCCCAGAGTTCCTGTTATGTCTAGCCACTTTGTACAGTATTTCTTCTAACTTTACACTATCCTGAAAATTCTTTGTTAGCCACATTTGCTTTTCAGTTTTTGCACATTGAAGGAATGGATAGTTGCTGTAAGTCATGGAATTTTGGTTTTCCTATGTGAAGTCATGCCTTCTTAAGTATTTTCCCAATCCACCCCCACTAATCTATGCCTCCAGCCTTCATTCTTCCTCCAGGTACATGGACAATTGGGGGTCATTCTGGGGAAGGTGGGGCCTCTACAAACAGGATGGTCTCCACTTGAACCAGAGGGGCACTAATATCCTGGGCGGGAAATTTGCTAGTGCTGTTCGGGTGGATTTAAACCAGCTCAGAAGGGGAATGGGAAACTGAGGTGTAGTTCCAGTACACAGGAGGAAGAGAGTAGGGAGGACATGGACAGGATCTCACTGTCACAGGAGTGTGCTAGCAGACAGCAAGCTGGTTTGAAGTGTGTCTACTTCAACGCCAGGAGTATCCGGAATAAGGTACGTGAGCTTGCAGCATTGATAGGTACCTGGGACTTCAATGTTGTGGCCATTTCGGAGGCATGGATACAGCAGGGTCAGGAATGGATGTTGAGGGTTCCAGGGGTTAGATCTTTCATTAAGATCAGGGAAGGTGGTAAAAGAGGGGGCAGTGTGGCTTTGTTAGTCAGGGATAGTACAACTGTGGCTGAAAGAACTTTTGACGAGGATCGTCTACTGAGGTGGTATGGGCTGAGGTCAGAGACAGGAGAGGAGAGGTAACACTGCTGGGAGTTTTTTATAGGCCTCTGCAAAGTTCCAGGGATGTGGAGGAGAGGATTGGCAAAACTAATCAGGGCAGGAGTGAAAGGAACAGGGTGGTCATTATAGGAGACTTTAACTTCCCATTAACATTGACTGGAAATGCTATAACTCTTGTATGTCGGATGGATCAGTTTTTGTCCAATGTATGCAGGGGTTTCCTGACACAGTATGTCGATGGGGCAACAAGAGGGGAGGCCACACTGGATCTGGTACTTGGTAATGAACCAGGCCAGGTGTTTGATTTAGTGGAAGGTGAGCACTTTGGAGAGAGTGACCATAATTCGGTTACATTTAGTTAAGTGATGGAAAGGGACAGGAACATGCCACAGGGCAAGAGTTATAGATGGGGGAAGGGCAATTATAATGTGATTAGGCAAGACCTAGGAGGCATAGAATGGGTTAGCAAAATGCAGGGGATGGGGACCATCGAAATGTGGAGCTGGTTTAAGGAGCAGATATTGTGTGTCCTTGATAGGTACGTCTCTGTCAGGCAGGGAGAAAGTGATAAGGTAAGGGAACCGTGGTTTACTAAAGAAATTGTCTCTCTTGTTAAGCAGAAGAGGGAGGCTTATGTGATGATGAGACGAGATGGTTCAGATGAAGCGATGGAGAGTTACAGATTAGCTAGGAAGGATTCAAAAAGAGAGTTAAGAAGAGCAAGGAGGGGACAAAAACAGTCATTAGCAGGTAGAATAAAGGAGAACCCTAATGCTTTCTCTAGGTATGTGAGGAATAAGAGGATGTCTAGGGTAGGAAAAGGGCCAGTCAAAGACAGAAGTAGGAAGTTGTGTGTGGACCCTGTGGAGATCGGAGAGGTGCTAAACAAATATTTCTCATCTGTTTTCATGAGCAACAGGAAAATATTGTAGAGGAGAAGACTGAGTTATGGGCTACTAGAATTGAAAGGATTAAGGTTAGTAAGGAGGAGGTGTTATCAATTCTAGAAGGTGTGAAGGTAGATAAATCCCTGGGCCGGATGGGATTTTTCCAAGGATTGTCTGGGAAGCTAGCAGGAGGTTGCGGAGCCTTTGGCCTTGATCTTTGAGTCCTCATTGTCTCCACGTTTAGTACCAGAGGACTGGAGAATTGCAAATGTTGTGCCCTTGTTCAAGAAGGGCAGTAAAGATGACCCAGGTAATTATAGACCTGTGAGCCTTACGTCTGTTGTAGGAAAAGTTTTGGAAAGGATTATAAGAGATAGGATTTATAATCATCTAGCAAGCAGCAATTTGACTGGAGATAGCATGGATTTGTCAAGGGCAGCTCATGTCTCACAAACCTATTTGAGATTTTTGAGAAGGTGGCCAAGCATGTAGATGAGGGTAGGTCAGCTGACATGGTGTACATGGACTTCTGTAAAGCCTTCAATAAGGTTCCACATGGTCGGCTATTGGAGAAAATATGGAGGCATGGGTTTGAGGGAGATTTAGCAGTTTGGATTAGAAACTGGCTTTCTATAAGAAGGCAATGAGTGGTGGTTGATGGAAAATATTCAGCCTGGAATCCGGTTACTAGCGGTGTGCCTCAAGGATCTGTTTTGGGTCCACTGCTGTTTGTCATTTTTATAAATGACTTGGATGCAGGCGTAGGTGGATGAGTTAGCAAGTTTGCAGATGACACTAAAGTCGGTGGAGTGGTGGACAGTGTGGAAGAATATTGCAGGTTGCAGGGACACTTGGATAAACTGCAGAATTGGGCTGAAAGTAGGCAAATGGTGTACAATGCGGATAAATGTGAGGTGATTCACTTTGGGAAGAATAATAGGAAGGCAGAATACTGGGTCAATGGAAAGATTCCTGGTAGTGTGGGTGTGCAGAGGGATCTTGGTGTCCATGTTCATAGATCCCTGAAAGTTGCCACCCAGGTTGATAGTGCTGTTAAGAAGGCTTACGGTGTGTTAGGTTTTACTGGTAGGGGGATTTTGTTCTGGAGCATTGATGTCATGCTGCAACTGTACAAAACGCTAGTGCGGCCTCACTTGCAATATTGTGGGCAGTTCTGGTCGGCCCACTACAGGAAGGATGTGGAAGCATTGGAAAAGGTGCAGAAGAGATTTACCAGGATGCTGCCTGGTCTAGAGCGAAGGTCTTATGAAGAAAGGCTGAGGAACTTGGGTCTGTTCTCATTGGAGAGAAGAAGGCTAAGAGGGGATTTAATAAAGAAATACAAAATGATCAGAGGATTAGATAGGGTGGACAGTGAGAGTCTTTTTCCAAGGATGATGACATCAGCTTGTAGAAAGGGGCATAGCTACAAATTGAGGGGCGATAGATTTAAGACAGATGTCAGAGGCAGGTTCTTTACTCAGAGAGTGGTAAGGGTGTGGAACGCCCTGCCTGCCAATGTAGTTAACTCAGCCACATCAGAGACATTTAAATAGTCCTTGGATAAGCGTTTGGATGATGTTGGGATAGTGTAGGGGGATGGACTTAGATTAGTTCACAGGTCGACGCAACTTCGAGGGCCGAAGGGCCTGTTCTGCGCTGTATTGTTCTACGTTCTATATGTTCCATGTTAACCCGCTTCATTCAGATTGAACTGCCTCATCTAAACTTTGATGTATATTCTTACCATATTCTGGTTTCTCTCTCCTCTAAAGGTTTTTTTTTCCCCCTGAAGAAGGGTCCCAACTCGAAACGTCAACTTTCCTGCTCTTCTGATGCTGCCTCTGGCCTGCTGCGTTCCTCCAGCTCCACACTGTGTTCTCTCTGACTTCAGCATCTGCAGTCCTTGCTATCTCCGAAGATTGTTAATAAGCTCTTTTTCAATACAGAGTGCTAGACCTAAAATAGCCCATCCTTGAGTTAGTTCCTGCTCCAGAAAACCATCCCTAATGCATTCCAAAAACCTTTCCTCCACAGCTTTAATGCTCAGGTTGGTTGATCCCATTTATATGCAGATCCTCAGATAGCACCTTCCAAACCCACAACCACTTCCATCTTGAAAGACAAATGCATCAGAGATATGGTAGCACCACTACCTTCAAGATCCCCACTAAGGCACTCACCATCCTGGTTTGGAAATATACCGCCCTTCCTCCACTGTCGCTGGGTCAAAATCCTGGAATTCTCTCTCTAATAGCATTGCGGGTCAACCCACAGCAGGAGGACTGCAGTGGTTCAAATAGGCAGCTCACCACCACCTTCTGAAGGGCAGCTAGGGATGGGTAAGAAATGCTAGCCAGTGAGCGATGCCCACATCCCATAAATGAATAGAGAAAATAAAAGATTGAGGTCCCCCAATAATAACTATGTTAACCATCCTCCAAGCTTCTAAACTTCTCCCATCTCCTGATTATTATTACCATATCCTACTGCAATTTGGGGGTTAATAATTAATTCCAACCAATAACTGTTGTCTTTTGTTGTTTATGAGGCCCACCTAAACAGATTCCACTCATTGTTTGTCCAATCTATGATCCTTTCTTACTAAGCCTATCCTTTATGTCTGGGCCACCCCCCGGTCCTATTTCTGGTGTGACCTCTCGGATCCCATTCCTCCTCAGGAGCTATATTCAACACATCCCAACAGACCAAGCAAAGCTCCCTGCAAGCATCCCAGTCCCAGTTAAGCTCATACAGATCCCACCTGAACCCTTTCCTCCCGCCTCAATCCTGCTGCTCTTACGCTCACTTGCACTTGAAACTGGGAATCCTTTTAATCGGGAATGCTGACATCGCAGCTCTCCAGCTCGTACTTGATCATTTCCTTCCAAAATCCCTGATCCTAATTCCCAGTTACTCACTTAGTCTAAACCACTCCAAGAGAGAAGCTTGACTCCAGATGCGCGGGAGCCGACGGTAGTCTGGGTGCGCGGGAGCTGAGACAGCTCCAGTTCTCTCGATTATTTCAAGGGGTAATTATCCACTCACTGATGTCAGGATGGAGCTGAATCCTTCTTGGCTCATTTCGTTCTTAAAATATGTGAGGTTCGCTGATCCATGGGCCCCTGTGGAACTCAGGAAGAATTGGAAGTTAGTTCTTTGTGCAATATGGTATGGATCTTGCTCACACTCCAAATCTCACACACTCCCTCTCACTTCACCTCCTTCACTCTCACCCTCCCCGGTTTACACAATCTTAGTTTCTTTGTCTCTGTTTTACCCTTGCTCCCCTTCATTCTCTTAAACCCCCAATGTCTCTCTACGTGACTCACACTCTGTCTCCCCCACACGCCCTTCTTACTGTCTCCCACACGCCCCTTCTCACGCTCTCTACAGCCCCCTTCTCACATTCCCCACACCTCTCTTCTCACACACCCCAACACTCCCCTGTTCCTATCCCCCACATACACTCTCCTCCACCACACACCCTCTCCCCGACTCCCTCCTCACCCCCACAGTCTCACTCTCTCCCCTGCACTCGACCCCCCATCACCTGCACCCTGAGACAGTACCCTCAATGGCAAAGATCTTGGCCTGCAGTTGGTCCTGGATGGTTTTGAGAGCATTGAAGTTTTTGATAGAGAACACGGTGTTGTTGGTGGAGTTTGAGGCGATGATCTCCAGCTCCTGCCGTCCTTCTGCATTCTGAAAGTCAGGACCCACCTGGGAGGGAGGTGATGGGGTGTGGAATCAAACAGGGTCAGTGACCAGGTTAAACCCATCTATCAGACCAACTCCCATCAGCTCAGCACTTTCTCTCCTCTCCCTCTGCATCTGACCCATGGCCCAGCCATTCACCCCTTCCCAACCTTCCTCCCCTCCTGACCCAGCCTCCACCATTCACCATCAGATCATCTCTGACCTGGCGTCAGATCCTGAACCAGCTCGGACCTCTGACCCCTGACCCAGCCTCGGACCACCGCTCCCCCCCCCCCCCCCCACCGACCCCAAACCAGTTTCGTACCCTTGACACGTCCTCAAACCCCTAACCCGACCCAAGCCGTGAGCCGGCTTCAGTCTGCTGATCCGGACCAGGATGCCAGCCCGTCCCATTTCCCCCCCTCCCCTGTTTCAGCCCCGGCCTCACCCCCACAGCGAAGCGTAGGATTTGTTTGTCCTCAGCCAGGCGAATGGCCTTGGAGAATGTGGTGTCGGGATCATTAGACTTTCCGTCAGTGATGACCACCATGACCCGCTTTGAATCAGTCCTCAGGCCACTGTGTTCTACAAAGATCTCCTCACTGTAAAAACACACACAGATTTCCTCATTTACATATGTGTGTGTGTGTTGGCGGGGAAGGGGGGTGTGGAGGGAAGGGAGGTATGCCTGCACATGCATAATCCTGTGCCCTTATGTGTAATTATGTACCTGTATCTCTGTGTGTGTGTGCAATCCTGTGTCTGTCCACATACTGCTCTCAGCTAGGTCTAATGTGGGACACAGAGACCAGATATAACACAGTGTGGAGCATGAGGAACACAGCAGGCAAGGCAGCCTCAGAGAAGCAGGAAATTTGGCATTTCTGAAGAAGGGTCCCGACCCAGAACATCAGCTTTTCTGCTCCTCTGATGCTGCCTGGGCTGCTGTGGTCCTCAGCTCCACGCTGTGCTATCTCTGACTCCAGCATCTGCAATTCTTGCTTTCTCATAGAGAGACAACAACAATGCACACTGCTTCCAGTGTGGTGTAAAACATGTCACCGTGTTCCAGTTCAGTCTCAGTATTTTGAGTCTGATTTTTGTTTTTGCCATGTTGTTATTGGCGAAGTTAATGGTGAGGTATAGATGGACACTCATTGTTATTCGTCAGGCCTCACTCTCTGTCTTACAGTTACATCACAGTTTATCTTCAAGAGATAGTAGGAATTGCCGATGCTGGAGCCTGAGATAACAGCGTGTCAGAAGAAGAGGAGAGGCAGGTTGGGAAGGGATGAATGGCTGGGCCACGGGTCAGGTGCAGAGGGAGAGGAGAGAAGGTGCTGAGCTGATGGGAGTTGGTCTGAGAGGTGGGCTTAACCTGGTCACTGACCCTGTTTGATTCCACATCCCATCACCTTCCTCCCAGGTGGGGCCTGACTTTCAGAATGCAGAAGGATGGCAGGAGCTGGAGATCATTGCCTCAAACTCCACCAGCAACACTGTGTTCTCTATCAAAAACTTCAATGCTCTAAAAACCATCCAGGCCCAACTGCAGGCCAAGATCTTTGCCATTGAGGGTACTGTCTCAGGGTGCAGGTGATGGGGATAGACTGCGGTGGAGAGAGTGTGGGGGTGAGGAGGGAGTCAGGGAGAGGGTGTGTGGTGGAGGAGTGTGTGTGTGCAGGACAGGAACAGGGGAGTGTTGGGGTATGTGAGAAGGGAGTTGTGGAGACCAGAAACATCAGCTTTCCTGCTCCTTTGATGCTGCCTTGCCTGCTGTGTTCATCCAGCTCTACACCTTGTTATCTTTCGGAGATACATGCAAATGGGCAGTGTAGAGAACTCCATTCTGGTCCCTTACCTCTGTGCAGATTCTTCTGTAAAGCTATCCAAATCAGCAGACTTTGCCCTCTCCTCAGCCCTCCACCCTTCTATCCAGATCATGTCAAGAATTCCAATGATTGTCCCATTGCAACTTTGGAATGCTCAGAGTCAAGCTGCCCCAACCAGTCTTTCTGGCTGAACTATGTGCCCATCACAGCTCTTCACCACATTCGCAAATCATTTCAAGACTCTTGCCCCTGTAACCTCCATCTGTGTCCTCCTACAGGTCTGTAACCGATCGCCCTCAATCTGTGTTCCCTTCTGGGTGTCTCACCGATTGCCCTCAATCTTTGGCCTCCTCTGGGTCTGTGAGTCATCAATCACCCTCAATTCGTGTCACCTTCTCGGTCTATAACTGATCGCTATCAATCTGTATCCCCAGCTCTAGGACTCTCACCAATTTCCCTCAATCTGTGTCCCCCTCTAGGCTGTAACCGATCGCCATTAATCTGTGTTCCCCTCTGGGTCTCCCACTGATTGGCTTCAATCTGTACAAACTAGAAAACCTCCTGCTTCTGTGAAGATTGTGCGGCGGAACCCTTTGGGACCCCATTCCAGGTTGCCGGCTACACCCAGGACAGAGCCAGTGCTGGACGTGTGTACTTACACTAGCTGTTTGATCGCTGTGGGTGTGTACGTGTCACCTTTAATCTGACGGATCCGCCTCACAAGCGTCTCATTCCGGCTCGACAGCTCGTATTCTTCAAAATTAAACTCCTTCTTCACCAGGTCTGAGAACTGCATGACCGCAAACTACACACAGGGCAGTCGGGCAAGGATATCAGAGTGGGTGCCAGGGATGGATACATGCAGTGGAGTGGGGGACGGACACAGAGAGGGGAATTGGGGAAAGATACACGCAGGGGAGTCGGGGATGGATAGAAACGGGAGTTGGAGAAGGCCACGCAAAGGGAGCGGACAGAGAGTGAGAGGGAGAGACGGGGGGAGGACAGGGGTCAGTGAGACTGACAATATACCGTGTACACACCCCAGAAACAACACACTGGCGAATAAACAACCACCCCCAGAAAATACACGGGAATACTTTCACACACGTTACCCCCACCACAGTAGGACCCACACACCCTGTAGCCTCCTCCAGCCCCTACACCCCCCACCCAAACTCTGTAACATCCTCCATTCCCTATGTGACTACCACGTACTCCTGTGTCAGTGGGATGGCGCCAAGCGAGGGTCGACGCCGAGGGAGTACCACACTGTCCGAGAGTCAGTACTGAGGGGGCTCGACACTATTGGGCGGTCAGTGCTGAGGGAGCGCCACTCTGTTTGAGGGTCACAACTGAGTGACATTACATCATTTGTTGTCTTCAGTTCCTCAGCGAGAGGAGAACTGAGAGTGAGAAAGAAAACACAGCACATATTGCAGACTTTCGCATCTATCGTGCAACAATGCATTTCTGTCAGTTTTTGGTCTTTTGCCAGGCCACAGTAAGAGAAGGACCCAGAAAAGAAAAAATGACCAAATGCCTCTGGAAATTAAGTTTTATTTATTCTCCCTTACACCCTCAAGCTTTCGCATCCCATCCAGTCTATCAGATTCTGCCCCTCACTCCCCACACCCATTAATATCCCACACAGTCTAATCCCACTCTCACTCCCAACATTTTACTATCCCACACAGACTAATCCCATCCTCCCCCTCACACCCCACAACCTTCAATATCCCACCCAGTCAAATCCAATTCTCCCACCTCACTCCCCACACCCTTCAATATCGAACCCAGTCTAATCCAATTCTCCCACCTCACTCCTCACACCCTTCAATATCCCACCCAGTCTAATCCAATTCTCCCACCTCACTCTCCACACCCTTCAATATCCCACCCAGTCTAATCCAAAACTCCCACCTCACTCCCCACACCCTTCAATATCGAACCCAGTCTAATCCAATTCTCCCTCCTCACTCCCCACAACCTTCAATATCCCACCCAGTCTAATCCAATTCTGCCCCCTCACTCCCCACACCCTTCAATATCCCACCCAGTCTAATCCAAAACTCCCCCCTCACTCCCCACACCCTTCAATATCGAACCCAGTCTAATCCAAAACTCCCCCCTCACTCCCCACACCCTTCAATATCGAACCCAGTCTAATCCAATTCTCCCCCCTCACTCCCCACACCCTCCAATATCGAACCCAGTCTAATCCAATTCTCCCCCCTCACTCCCCACACCCTTCAATATCGAACCCAGTCTAACCCAAAACTCCCCCCTCACTCCCCACACCCTCCAATATCGAACCCAGTCTAATCCAATTCTCCCTCTCGCTGCACCTTTACTATCCCACACAGACTAATCCCATCCTCCCGCTCATGTCCTGGTCTCCAAAATATCCCACCTATTTTAATCCCACTCCCTTCCTTAACCCTTCGACATCTCACTAGTCTAATCCCGCTATTCGCCTCACTCCCCTTGCCTTTTTATATCCCGACCAGTCTAATTCCACTCTCCTCCTCACTACCCACACCCTTTAATATCCTACCCAGGCCCCAACTCCCCGCACCCTTTTACATCCCACCCTGTCTAATCTCACTCTTCCCCTCACACCCTGCAACATTTAATATCCCACCCAGTCGAATCCACACTCCTTTTCAGTCCCTGCATCATTTAATACCCCACTAAGTCTAATCCTACTCTCCCAACCTTTTAATACCACCCCCCACTGAAGGGAGGGAGTGTGGAAGGGTGAACAGTGTAATGAATGTTGGTGGTGGGAGGGAGGGACAGCGATTGGAATATTAGAGGGAGGGAGTTTGCTCCTGATAAGCAGAGAGAGTGAGCAAAGTCAGGAGGTGTGGTGTTAATGATTGATGGACAGAAGGAGGGGGCAGTAGAATGGGAGAGAATGAGTGAGGAGGGAATGTAGGTAGGTCTAGTGATTGGAACAAGGTCAGCCAAGTGAATTTCATAAAATAGGAGTTCTCTGATTGGGGCTCTTAATCTTGTCCAATCAGAGAATCCTGTCTGACAGATATAAGCAGCAGTAGCAGACAACCTGTTGACTCTGAGGAAGCTGTATCAGTCTCACGGACTCTCCACATGTAAATAAAGGGTGGCTCAGTGATATGATACCAGTCTTTGGGGAGTTATTTCAATGGGGAATGTGACAGAGCCAGATGGAATGAATGATAGTGTGTCAAGGAGAGTGATCGATGGAGGGACAGAATGTGTGAGAGAGGGTTGACGGAAATGGATGATGTCTGATTGTGTGAAGATGGAGAGGGAAAATGTGGGAAAATATAGTGAAGGGAATGCTGGACTTTGAGAGACTGTATTTAAGAATGATGGATGGAGGCAACAAGGGAGGATGGGGAGAGACAAATGGATGGAAAGAGTGATGGAACAATTGTGTTAGACAGTGATGGAGGGATGGCGTGGGAAATGGGAATAATGGAGTCAGCTAGTGACGTGAGCAAGAGAGAGGGACTGAGGAAGACAGTGAATGAGGGATTGGGCAAGGGAGAGAATGAGTGAGCGAGCAAATGAGGGGCACAGTGAGTAAGCGAGCAAGGGATGGAGCAGGCGGTCGGGGGGCGCTGGAAGGCGAGGGAGGGAGCGGGAGCAGAGGGCAAGGGAGGGAAATTATACTAATCCCTTGTGCCTGCCTTTGGTCTATATGCCTGTCCATTGCTTGCATATTCATATGATTATCCACAAGTCTCTTAAACACCCCGGTCGTATCAACCTCCATCACCACTCCTGACAGTGCATTTCGGACTCTTGGCATTCTGTGTAAAAAAAAACTGCCCCTCACATCTCTTTTGAACTTTCCTCCTTCTTATCTTAAAACATGTCCCCTGGTATTAGACACTTCAACTCTGAGAAAAAGATGCCGACCATCAACCTTATCTATGCATCACATAATTTTATAGACTTTAACGCACCACCCTGTTCCCTAGCTAACACTTCTGTCTCTGGCTGGCTGCAAAGTTCTAGAGAAGCTCAATGCAAGCTGGAGGAACAGCACCTCATTTTCCGCTTGGGGACCCTACAGTGCTCTGGACTCAATATCGAGTTCAATGAGCTTAGGTTCTAAACTCTCCCATATCCCAGCCCTCTACCCCACACATCAAGCCTTGTTACCACATAGCCTGCCATTACAGACACCCTTGTTGTCAGTCACTAACAGTTCCCATTAACAACTATTCACTCTCCCAGCCTAATTGTTATCAACTCCTTTGTCTGTTCAACTGCTCTTCTCTCTCTTTGGGCTCTATCCTATCGTTTTCTCCCAACCCCCATCCCCCTCCCCTTTCTTTCTGCTCATAAGCCAACGTTTTTCCCAGCTACCATCGGTTCTGAGAAAGGGTCACCGGACCCGAAACGAGGGAGGGAGTTGCCGATGCTGCCAGACCTGCTGAGCTTTTTCAGCAACTTTGTTCTTCTAACAAGGTGTAGAGCTGGATGAACACAGCAGGCCAAGCAGTGTCAGAGGAGCAGGAAAGCTGACGTTTCGGGCCTTCTTGTGGCATTTTAGTATGCTCCTCACAAATCTCACTGTCGTTCAATGTGCATCGATTGGGTGAATACCAATGCAAAGTACTCATCTCGCCCACATCCTCTGACTCCAAGCACAAGTTCTCTCCTTTATCCTTGAGTGGTCCTACCTTCTCCCTGGTTATCCTCTTGTTATTAATGTACACTTGGAGGCTGAAAGACAGAGGCTGAGGGAGGGAGAGAGGTTGAGGGAAGCAGAGAGGGTGAGGGAGGGACAGGGTGAAGAAGAGACAGAGGGAGGAAGGGTGAAGAAGAGAATGAGGGAGGGAAGGTGAAGGAGAGAGGGGGAGGAACGGTGAGGGGGAGAGGGAAGGAGAGAGGCAGAGGGACAAGATGAAGGGGAGTGTGAAGGAGAGAGTGAGGGACATAGCAAAGGGGAGAGAGAGAGGAGAGAGACAGTGAGGGATGGGAGTGTCAAGGAGAGAGTGAGGGAGTGCGCGGCTCTCACCTGCACATCCCGATGTCGGAAACGACGCAGCATCTGGATGATGAAATTCTTCATGACGGTGAAATCTCCATCAACAATACTCCCGGATCCATCGATCAGAAACGCCAAATCCACTCTCGCTGTGAAGCAGTCTTTGGTGGAAGGGAGAGGGAGAGAGAGAGGGGGGAGGGGAGAGCAAGAGCAAGAAGGGTGTGGGGAGGGGGAGAGCAAGAAAGGTGGAGGGGAGGGGGAAAGCGAGAAAAGTGGAGGGGAGAGAGAGAAGGGTGGAAAGGAGAGAGAGAGAAAAGGGTGGAGGGGAGAGAGAGAGAGGGGGCAGTTGGGGGGTCAGTGGAGACAGTAGGAGGGAGGTGGGGGTGGCGAGAGAGGGGTAAGGATGTGGGAGCGTGGAGAGAAGGAGAAAGAGAGAAGACGGTGGAGGAGATGAAGGGTAGAAGTGGAGAGAGGCTTGTGAAGGAGGTACAGGGAGAGAAGGAGAGAGAGAAAGTTAGAGAAAGAAGCAGAGAATGTGAAAGACGGACAGAGAAAAGGAGAGGAGTAGCAGAGGTGGACAAAGAGAGAATATCATTTGGGGTTGGGAGAGTGAGGGGCAGAGAATGTTTCAAAAAGAGAAGAATACAGAGAGTAGGGGAGAGAGGTAAAAAGAGTGAGATAGAGGAAGAGATTGGCAAAAAGCAAGACAGAGAGACAGACAGGCAGTGACAGAGGGGGCAGAGAGAGAGAGTCAGTGACAGAGGGGGCACAGAGAGAAACAGACAGTGACAGAAGTGGCAGTGAGAGACAGTGACAGAGGGGACAGAGAGAGAGAGAGAGAGAGAGAGAGAGAGAGAGTCAGTGACAGAGGGAGCACAGAGAGAAACAGACAGTGACATAAGTGGCAGTGAGAGACAGTGACAGAGGGGACAGAGAGAGAGAGAGAGAGTCAATGACAGAGGGAGCACAGAGAAAGAGACAGACAGTGACGGAGGTAGCAGAGGGAGACAGTGACAGAGGGGCCAGAGACAGAGACAGACAGTGACAGAGGGGGCAGAGAGAGAGACAGTCACAGTGGGGGCAGAGAGAGAGAGAGACAGTGAAAGAAGGACAGTGTGAGAGAGAGAGACAGTGACAGAGGAGGGCAGAGAGAGAGAGAGTCAGTGACAGAGGGGGCACAGACAGAGGGAGAGAGACAGTGACAGAGGGGGCAGTGAGAGAGAGACAGTGCCAGAGGGGGCAGTGAGAGGGCGACAGTGATAGAGGGGGCAGAGAGAGAGAGAGAGAGAGTGACAGAGGGGACAGACAGAGTGAGAGTGAAAGAGGGGGCAGTGAGAGAGAGAGTGACAGTGACAGAGGGGGCAGAGACAGAGACAGACAGTGACAGAGGGGGCAGTGAGAGAGAGAGAGTCAGTGACAGAGGGGGCAGAGAGAGAGTCAGTGACAGAGGGGGCAGAGAGAGAGTCAGTGACAGAGGGGGCACATGCAGAGAGAGAGAGAGAGAGAGAGAGAGTGACAGAGGGGGCAGAGAGAGAGAGAGAGGCCGTGACAGAGGGGGTGGTGAGAGAGAGACAGTGACAGAGGGGGCAGAAAGAGACAGTGACAGAGGGGGCAGTGACAGACAGAGAGCGTGACAGAGGGGGCAGTGAGAGAGAGACAGTGATAGAGGGGGCAGAGAGAGTCAGTGACAGAGGGGGCAGAGAGAGAGAGTGACACAGGGGACAGTGAGAGAGAGAGATAGTGATAGAGGGGCAGAGATAGACAGTGGCAGAAGGGACAGTGAGAGAGAAAGACAGTGACAATGACAGAGGGGATACAGAGAGAGAAAGAGTGAGTTACAGAGGGGGCAAAGAGAGTGAGTGTGACAGAGGGAGAGTGAAAGATGGGGCAGGGACAGAGAGAGAGAGAGAAAAAGAGAGGGAGGTGGGGGGGCAGAGATTGTGTGATAGTGACAGAGGGCAGAGACAATATGAGTGTGACAGAGCGGGTGGACAGTATGTGACAGTGATAGAGGAGGTGCAGAGAGAGCGTGAGAGTGACAGAGGGGGTAGAGAGAGATAGAGAAAGAGAGAGAGAGAAAGAGAAAGACACGGAGCAGGCAGTGAGAGTGTCGGGGGTGGGGGGTAGAAAGTGCATGAAAATGACAGAGGGAGCAGAGTGTGTGAGCATGATGGTCAGGGAAAGAAAATGCGAAGCATGAATGAGAGAAGAAAAGAAAGAGGCAGGAAGGGAGAGAGGTAGCGAGCCAAGATAGATGGAGGAGGAGAGACAGAAGGATAGAAAAAAAAGAATAGAGAGCGCGAGAAAGAAAGTGAGAGAGACAGAAGGAGTCATCTATCCTTGTTCACAATCTAAGGAGCAACCTTGGACACAAAATAAGCCAAGACAGCAGACACCAACACATCAACAACCCTCCCAATGCCCACCCGACCCCCGACCCCCCCACCCAGCTGTGACACACACACGTTTGCCTTTAGCACAGGCACCGGCACAGGGACATCTTCCGCTGTGACATGCACTCCTGTCTGTAAGTGACACCAGCGCAGTAAACCCCGACCTGCTGTGACACACACACTCATTTGTAACACAGGCACCAGCACAGGAACTCCGCTCATGATGTGACAGTGTAGAAGCAGCTTTACTCTGCAACTAACCCTGTGCTTTCCTTGTCCTGGGTGTGTTTGATGTGGACAATTTAGAGGGAGCTTTACTTTCACTTTTCTGAGCACAGCAATTACACCTCTATTTATCCCACACTATGGAGAGGTAGAGCAGTCACCTTGTGTTCTGGGAGGGTATCTTGCAACATGTTTGAGCCTGCTATTGAAGAGGTAACACACACCATTCTGGTACATGTTTGTGCCGCATTCATGGGAGAGAGTCGGTCCACATGCCTGTGAACAGAGAGGCAGGCAGCTGTAACAGCAATATGAAAAGCTCGCAAGCATAACACAATCAGTGGAAACACATTCATTTCGCTGAATCCAAGGCTCAGATGGGAATTTGAAGATCACAGAGCCACCAAGAGATTCATCCCCAAAAAGGCTACACAGCAAAACGGGAGCACCGCTCTGTCAGGGAGGGTCAGCGCTGAGGGGGCATTGCCCTGTCAGGGAGGGTCAGCACTGAGGGCACGCCGCTCTGTCAGGGAGGGTCAGCGCTGAGGGGGTGGCCACTGTCAAGGGTCAGCGCTGAAGGAGTGGGCAGTGTTGAGGATGAGAGCTGAGTGAGTGGGCACTGCCAGAGGGTCAGCGCTGAGGCAACACTGCATGGTCAGAATGGTCAGAATTAAAGCATTGCTACACTGTTGGAGGGTCAGTGCTGAGGGAGCGCCATATTGTCAGAGGGTCAGTGTTGAAGCAGTGCTGCACTGTCAGAGGGTCAGTGCTGAGGGATCATTGCACTTTCGGAGGGTCAATGCTGAGGGAGCGTTGCACTGTCGGAGGGTCAGTGCTGAGGGAACACCATCCCGTCGTATGGTCAGTGTTGAAACAGTGCTGCAATGTCAGAAGATCAGTGCTGAGGAAGCTCCATACTGTCAGTCAGCACCGTGGGTGCTCTGCACTGTCAGAGGGTCAGCAGTGGTGGAGCGAGGCAGTGTCGGAGGATCAGTTGTGGTGACACTTCCTCACTGTGATAGCCGTGTAATAAGGGCCCGCCAAATTACGTGTTCTACCAATATGCCAACTTTGAGTCCTGTGTTCAACCCATCTGTCCTTCCGAAATCTATCCTCAAACAGCCACTGGGACGCCTCCATGTGCCAGTCAGCATGAGACCAACATCCCAATTGCATTCCTTGCTCTCATTCTAGTATTCCCATCTAGGTCCTCGCAACTTCAGAGACTGACCTGTTCTCCATTTTAACCATGAGAAATAGGAGCAGAATTCGAACATTTGCCCCATTGAGACCAATTCTCTGTTCAGTCATGGCTGCTATTTTTCTCAACCCCCATTCTCCTGCCTTCTTCTTGTAACTTCTTGTTTCCTTGTTTCTTTGTTTCTAACATTTCATCCCTTTACTTATTAAGGACCTATTGATCTCAGTCTTAAATGCAGTCAATAACCTGGCCTCCATGCTTCTCCAACAATGATTTTCACAAAGTCACCACCCTTTGGCTGAAGTAATTCCTCCTCATCTCAGTTCTGAAGGGTTGTTACCTCACTCTAAGGCTGTGCCCTCAGGTCCTAGTCTCTACTACTGGTGGAAGCATTTTCTCCATGTCCACCTCTCAGTATTCTCATAGAATCATGGAATTCCTCCAGTGTCAAAGCAGCCACTTGGACCACTGAGTCCTCACTGAGCCCCCAGACAGCATCCCACCCTTATCTCAGCAACCCTACACTTCCCAGGGCTAACCTACCCAACCTACACGTCCCTGGACAATATGGGAAATTTAACATGGCCAATCCACCTAATCTACACATCTTTGGACAACAGGAGAAAACTGGAGGACCCAACAGAAACACATGCAAACACGTGGAGAATGTGCAAACTTCACACAGATATTTGCCCGAGGGTGGCATTGAACCTGAGTCTATGACACAGGCTGCACTAATCACTGAGCCACTGTGCCGCCCCCTGTCAGTTTCAGTCAGATCTCCCCTTATCCTTCTAAATTCCATTCAGTGCAGATCCAGAGTCCTCAACCAGCCCTCATATGACAAAGCCGTTCATCCTGTCTTGTCAACCTCCTACCTTCCAAGAACAGCATGTCCTCCCTTGGATACAGGGCCCAGAACTGCTCACAATATTCCAAATTTGGTCTGACCAGAGCCTTATACAGCCTCAGCAGTACATCTCTGCTTTTGTATTCTAGCCCTTTTGACATGAATGCTAACATTGCAGTTTGCCTTCCTATCAGCCAACTGAACCTGCATTTTAACCTTAAGAGAAGCCTGAACTCAGCCTCCCACATCCTTTTGTGCTTCTACTTTTCAAACCTCCTTCCCAATCAAATAACAGCCTTACCTCTGTTCTCCCTAACAGAGTGCATTACCTCACACTTCCCACATTGTATTTCATCTGCCATTTCTTTTCCCACTCTCCAAGCACATACAAGTTCTCCCCACCTCCTGAAGATGACATGTCCCTCCTCGTATCTTCGTCATCTTTTTAAAACATTTTTCTAACACTCTCTCCTGGCTTATCCTACAGCCTTGTCTATTTTACTTTGCACTTCATAGAGGAGACACATTCAGTCCCTTTCGCACCTTGATTTATTCCCCTTTCCTCATCTCTCTTTCTTCAGTGCAATTAACAAAACCCTTTATCTTTTGCACTGGGCCTCCACACACACTCCTCCCCTCAACTCCTCATTCCCATTTGTCAAAAATACCACAAGTCATTTTCCAGCTGCATTTTTTTTCTGAAGGGTCACACTACACTCAAAACGTTTAATCTGTTTGTTTATTTCTCTCTGTATCTGTATCTCTCTGTCTCTACAGATGCTGCCAGACCATAAGAACACAGGACACAGGCGCAGAAAAGTGGGCCATTCGGCCCGTCGAGTCTGGTCCAACATTCAATCATGACCGATAAGTTCCTCAACTCCATTCTCCTGCTTTCTCCCCATAACTCTTAATCCCCTTGTTAATAAAAAAACCTATCTTTCAAGGTCTTAAATGTACTCAATGACCTGGCCTCCACAGCCTTCTGTGGCAGTGAATTCCAAAAATTCAACACTTTCTGGCTGGAAAAATTTCTTCTTATCTCCGTTCTAAAAGGTCTTCCCTTTACTCTAAGGCCATGCACTTGGGTCCTAGACTCTCCTACCTAAGGAAGCAGCTTCCCAACATCCACTTTGTCCAGGCCATTCAGTATTTTGAAAGTTTCAACTAGATCCACGCCCATCCTTCTAAACTCCAACGAGTATGGTCGCACAGTGCTCAAATGTTCCTCATATATTAAGCTTTTCATTTCTGGGACCATTCTCGTGAATCTCCTCTGAACCCGCTCCAGGGCCAGTAAATCCTTCCTGAGATATGGGGCCCAAAACTGCACACAATACTCCAAATGTGGCCTTATTAGTACATCCCTGCTTTTTATGTGAGTTTTTATGGCAATTGTTGTTTTTATTTTGGATCTCCAGCATCTGCGGAGTTTTCCTTTTGTGTTGCCTTCAGTCCCTTTCTGGCACTCTCCGAGCTTGTTTTTGCCACCCTTTAATGTCTCACGGCTCTGTTTGCTGAGGATGAATGAATCTACTCTGAGGCTGACCCTTCTCGTGCCTGTAGTGATCTCTTTAAGTTTTCCCTGAGGCACCTTGTTAACTGGCTAAGGGAAATTCTGACTCAACACAGCTACTGGGTCTTGTCTCCCTCCCCCGCTCCCCTACAGTGTTTAATACTTCCTGCACTGAAGTTTACTGAGACTTCTGACCACATCAAATGCCTTGAACAAATTCAGCAATTTAGGAATTTGCCTCTGTTTTATCAGAATGACAGACAACTGATTCTGTTTGGGAGTCTGGTTGGATTAGGCCACACGTAAAACACTGCCTACCATTTGATCTCTAAATCCCTATGTTCGACCACACTTAAAAGGTCTGTGCACAGTTCAGGTCTCTACATCCCTCAGTTAGGCTACATTGGGAGCACTGTGCAAAATTCTGTCCTCTATATACCACGTTTAGGCCACATTGAGAGTCCCATGTTCAGTTCTGGTCTCTCACTGCAAGCTCTATGCACACTTCTTGTTTCTGTATCCCTTGGTTAGGCCACATTGGGAACCCTTATCACAGTCCTGATCTCCATATCCTTTAGACCATACAGGAAGCAGTCTGCACAGTTCTGGTCTCTATGTCCCTCAGACCACATTGGGAGCACTGTGCACAATTCTGGTTTCTATATCCCTCTTAAGACCATAAGACATAGGAGCAGAAATTAGGCCATTCAGCCCATTGAATCTTCTCCGTCATTTTAGACACTGTTGGGAGCACTGTACACAGTCCAGACTGGTGTCTACATTCTTTGGTTAAACACACTGGGAGCACCATGCACAGTTTTGGTCTCGAAAACCTTCAGTTAGACTCCACTGCACAGTTCTGGTCTCTAATCCTCGGTTAGACCCCAATGCGAGCACTATGCACACTTCTGGTTTCCATATCCCTCGGTTAGGCTACACTGGGAGCACCGTGCGTAAATCTGGTCTTGATATCCTTTGGTCAGACCACACTGCAGTACAGTGCACAGTTCTGATCTCCATGTCTATTGACTGGATCATGATTCCTGAGGTTTAGACGTTCCCACAGGAAGGGGCAGTCAGTAATGCGATTGTTTGGGACACAATACTCACAAGTAAGGAGGGCACTCCAACAGTCCGTGGTGCAAGGGAAAGTCCAAGAGAGATATCTCCAGCTTCAGGTGGTGCTGTGGTAGTAAAGGAATGTCAGATTAGTGGAACACAGCAATGTGGTTTGGACCCCAACATGACTGTGGGGGATACTGAGAGAGGGAGAAGGGGTGTCAATGCTGGTAGTCAGACCAGGTTGCAGAGATGTGGATGGCGGAGGGGCTAGTCAATGGCGAAGAGATTAGTTGGGTGAGACCAGGAAGGTAGGTGAATAAGGACCAGTCACTGAGGTTGGGAAACAGATCGTGTAGCAATGGGGGCAGGTGGAGGTTTATTGGGCGTGAAGGTGTGGAGAGGTGCGGTGGAAGAGCAGGCCTGAACTATCCTACCACATCTTCATGCTTTGTAAACCTCCATCCGCCTCCCTCTCCCTCAGCCAGTTTCAAGCCCCTCTGCAGCCCTTGAATCATTTGGGATTCTCTCGTAACCTGTCCAAAGGGGCATGTGGGCTTTCCATCCTGTCCCACTTGGGTCAGGTGTCCCCTGGTAAGGGGTTGGGGGAAAGCACTGCTTTTTGCAAAGGATTGGTATTTGTTTTGTTGGGGAGGGGGCACAGTGTCTGGTTAGTGGACAGTGTCCAGTTTAAGGATGGGGGGAATCCACATCTGGTTGAAGATGTAGGGAAGCAGAGGTGGGGGGAAGGGCACAGCATCTAGTTTGGGAATGGGGGGCACTGTCTCCCAGTTTTGGCATGGGCGGGTCAGTATCCTGTTGGGGATGGGGTGACACTGGCAGGTTTGGGGATGAGGAGGCAGTGCCCTGTTTCTCAACAGTGGGGAGTGGGTGTGCGGAGTCAGTGTCCCGTATGGGGATGGGGTGTGGCCAGTGTCTGGTTTAGGGATAGGTGGGCCCAGTTTTTTGATGGCGGGGCATTCAATGTCCAGTTTGAGGGTTGGGGGGAAGTATCCAATTTGGGGATGGGGCACAGTCCCCAGTTTGGGGAATGGGACAGGCAGTTTTGGAGAACAGTTTTGAAGGAATGGGGGTGGAGTACAGTGCCCAGTTTAGAGTGGGGCTCAATGCCAGTTTTCGGGAATGGGATGATTGCATGGCTTTCGGGAGGATACGAGTCCACATCCGAGAAGAATCATTCCCTGGTTTTGGAGGCGAAGGTGGTAATTTAGTTTCCCGGGGACCCCTACATTAACTCACCAACAACTGGCAGGGGATGGCACTGCCCTCCTGTGTAACTGCATTTGTAGATCCTCCCAGTTCGTGTACCTGTCTCATTCACCTCTAGCGGGGCACTGACTACAATCCTGCACCGGGACAAGAGACAGAATGTGACACCGTTACAAGAAACAACATGGGCCATGAAGGGGAAATAGAGGGAGACAGGGGAGATGAAGGAGGATGGAAGGAGCAAGAAGAGGATGGGGTGGATTTGGGAGAGAGACAGGGAATGGGGGAAGGGAGAGGAGAATGAAGGGGTGAAGTGGAGGGGGAGGGGAGGAGAAGTAGAGGAGAAAGGGATAGGAATGCAAAGATGGTGGATGGGAAGAAAGGGGGACAGGAGGGAGACTGCAGGATGGTGAAACTGGGACAGTGCAAAAGAGGGAAAGGTGTTTGATGAAGAGGATGGGAATGAAAGGAAGGGCGAAGGGAGGGGGGAGGAAAGAGATCAGGACATAGCGGGAGGGGGGAGAAGGGTAAACAGAGAAAGGGAGGAGGGGAGATTGGGAAGGGGAGAGTTTTGAGCAAACAGAGGGGAGGGCAAGAACAGGAAGAGACGGATTGACAGAAAGGTGAGGGGAAGGGGTGGGAGAAGAGGTGGCACTGGGGGCAGAGAGAGGGAAGGGAGTAGGAGAGAGGTGAGGGCATCATGGGGAGAAAGGGAGATGGAGGGGCAGAGAGAGGGAGGGGAGAGAAGAGAAGGTGGTTGCGTGTAGAGTGAGGGACAGGCAAGAAAGGAGGGGTCAGTGGGAGAGAAAAGGAGGAGAAGAGATTGGGAAAGCGGGAAAGTTGAAGTGGAGAAAAGGAGATGCAGTGAGTAGGAGAAGGGAGGGGAGAGTAGTACATAAGTATGGTTGAGGAAGGAGAGGAAGAGGACAGAAACACAGCCGACAAAACCCTCTCCACACCATGGCCAATATCCCTCTCCCTACCTGCCTCCACCACCACTCTGGCAGCATGTTTCAGACTCCTGCTATTCACTGTGTACAATATTTGCCCCTCACGTCTCTTTCGAACTTCCCCTTCTCACCTTCAATGCATGCCCCCTACACTTCAACTCTGGGAAAAAGATTCAGGCCATCAACCCTGTCTATGGATCTCCTCATTTTACTGACTTCTATCAAGGCTCCCCTCAGCCTCTGCCACTTCAGAGAAAACAACTCAGTTTTTATAACGGAGATAACAAGGTGTAGAGCTGGATGAACACAGCAGGCCAAGCAGCATCATAGGACCAGGCAAGCTGACATTTTGGGCCTTCCTTTTTTCTTCTTCTTCTTTTTTCTGAAGAAGGGTCTCGGCCCAAAATGTCAGCTTTCCTGCTCCTCTGATGCTGCTTGGCCTGCTGTGTTCATCCAGCTCGACACCTTGTTATCTCAGATTCTCCAGCATCTGCAGTTCCTACTGTCTCTGAACCAGTTTTTACAGACTTGCCTTACTGCTCATACCCTCTAATCCAGGCAGTATCCTGGTAAACCGCTTCTGCAGCATCTCCAAAACCTCCACATCCTTCCTGTTATGTGGTGACCAGAAACAAACGTAACACTCTCAATGCGGCCTAACCAAAGTTGTAGAAAGCTACAACATGACATCCTGACACTAGTACTCAATTCCCCAGCCAATAAAATCAGGCATGCCAGGTGCATTCTTGACTACCCTGTTTACTTGTGTGGCCACTTTCAGGGAGCTATGGATATGGGCGCCAAGATCCTTCTGTACATCAATGCCGTTCAGGATCTTGCCATTAACTGTGCATTTTTCCCTAACATTTGATCTCTCAAAAAGCAGCACCTCACACTTACCTGGATTAAACTCCATCTGCCATTTCTCCACCCATATCTGCATCTGATCGATATCCCACTGAATCCTTTGACAACCTTCTACACTATCCACAACTCTACTGATCTTTGTACTGTCTGCACACTTACTAACTCATGTATCTACATTTTCATTCAAGTCATTCAGATATATTACAACAGCAGTGCGGATTCCTGCAAACTACGACAAGGTCACGGACCTCCAGTCTGAAGAAAACACCCTTTCACCACTGCACTCTGTCTTCTATGGGAAAACTAATTCTGAACCCAAGTGGCCGAGGCATCTTGGATCCCATGCAGCTTCATCTTCTTAAGGAGCCTATCATGAGGGACCTTGTCGAAAGCCTTACTAATATCCACATAAACAACATCTAGCTCTAGCGTCATTGATCACCTTTGTGTCACCTTTTTGAAAAACTCAACTAAATTAGTAAGCCATGTTGACCGTCCCTAATTAGACCATACAATGATTTTGGTTAAGGCCCCAGCAATGTCCTCTCTTGCCTCTCTCAATACCCTAGGGTAGATGCCATTGGGTCTGCGGACGTCCGTACCATAATGCTCTTCAAGAGACCCAACATCTTTCTCCATCTCAAAATCCCCAAGCATATTAGTTTGTTCCTCTCAAATCTCACTATCATAGATCACAGAATCTCTGCAGTGTGGAAACAGGCCCTTCGGCCCAACAAGTCCACACCCGACTCACAGAGCATCCCATCCAGACCCATCCACCTAACCTACACATCCCTGAACACAATGGGCAATTTAGCATGGCCAATCCCCCTAACCTGCACATCTTTGGACTATGGGAGGAAACTGGAGCACCCAGAGGAAACCCACGTAGACACGAGGAGAATATGCAAACTCCATATAGACAATCTCCCGAGGGTGGAATCAAACCCAGGTCCCTGGCGTTGTGCCGCAACAGTGCTAACCACTGGGCCTCCATGCTGTTGCAAAAGGGGAGTCAGCAGGATTCAAACCTATGCAGGGAAACCCCGCAGGATTGCAGACCCATTGCCTTAACCCACTCGGCCATAACTACAGGTCCCAATCTTATCTTCCCATTACTATCTTCCATACCCTTCTCCTGGGAGGATACCAATGCAAAACACTCATTTAGGATCTCACCTACATCCGTTGCCTCCGAGCACAAGTTCCCTAATGTATCCTTGATTGGTCCTACCTTCTTTCTAGTTATCCTCTTGTTTTTAATGTATTCATAGCATCCCTTAGGATTATCTTTAATCCTCCTTGCCAAGGTCATTTCATGGCCTCTTCTTGTTCTTCTAATTCCCTGCTTGAGTTATTTCCTGCTTTCTTTATGCTCCTCAGGGACCCTGTCCAATTTTAGCTTCCTAAACCTTATACATGCTTATTTTCTCCTCTGGACAAAATTCACAACCTCCCCTGTTATCCAAGGGTCCCTTACCTTGCAATCCCTGTCCTTCCATCTTACTGGAACATGCTAGTCCTCAACTCAGATCAGGAGGTTTTTAAACAACTTCCACATGTCAAATTGGGGCTTGCCCAATAACAGCACCTCCCAATTACCACTCCTTCGCTCCTGCCTAACACTGACATAATTTGCTCTCTCCGAGTACTCTCCCACAAGGTCCTGACTTATTCAGTGCTATCTTAAAACTTAAGGTGTTGTGATCACTGTTTCCAAAACACACTCCCACTGAAAGGATAGTCACCTGGCCAGGCTCATTAGTCAACTCACGGTCCAATATGGTCCCTCCTCTCAGTGGACTATCCACATACTGTTTCAAGAAGCCTACTTGGATGCATTGACAAATTCTAACCCATCTAAGCCTCTTGCTCTAAGAGAGTCCTAGTCAATATTGGGTAAGTTAAAGTCATCCACTGTGACAAACCTTTTGTTATTGCATCCTACCATAATCTGCTGACATATTTGTTTCTCAATCTCTCGGTGGCTGCTGGAGCACTGTCAGAGTGATTGCATCTTTCTTATTTTTGCGCTCTACCCATACTGCCTCAGTGAGTGAGCCCTGCACCATGTGCAGATGTGACATTCTCCCTGATTAGTGATGCAACTCCTCCACTTCTTTTACCTTCCCCGCTACCTTGTCGAAAACAACAAAACTCTGGAAAGTTGAGCAGCCAGTACTTGTCCGTCTCTCAACCAAGTCTCCGTAATGACCACAGCATCACAGTCCCATGTACTGATCGAGGCTCTAAGCTCATCTGCTTTAACTACAATGCTCCTTGCACTAAAATAAAGACACTCCAGCCATAAGCACCATCGCGTTCATTTACCTGTCTCTGCCTGTCCTTCCTTTCTGATTTACGGATCCTAACATCTACCTTCCCCCTCAATCCCTCCACTTGCTGACCTGTTGCTCTGGTTCACAAATGTCTCCTCATCAGATTTAAAAGTGTGAAGTGATTCATTTTGGAAGGTCAAATTTGAATGCAGAATACAGGATTGATGGCAGGATTCTCAGCAGTGTGGAGGAAGAGAGAGATCTTGGGGAGAACATCCATAGATCCCTCAAAGTTGCAACACAAGTTGATAGGGTTGTAAAGAAGGCAAAAGATGTGTTGGCTTTCATTGGCAGGGAACTGAATTTGCGAGTTGCGAGGTTATGCTGCAGCTCTATCAAACTCTAGTTAGACCACAACTGGAATATTGTGTTCAGTTCTGGTCACCTCATTATAGGAAAGGTATGGAAGCTTTAAAGAGGGTGCAGAGGAGATTTACCTGGATGCTGCCTGGACTGGAGGGCAGGTCTTTTGAAGCAAGGTTGAGGGAACTAGGGTGTTTTTCATTGGAAAGAAGAAGGATCAGAGGTGACTTGTGGGAGGTGTACAAGATGATGAGACGCATAGAAAGAGTGGATAGTCAGAAACTTTTTTCCAGGGCGGAAATGACTAATACAAGGGGTCATAATTTTAAGGTGACTGGAGGAAGGTATGGGGAGATGACAGAGGTGGGTTCTTCACACAGAGAGTGATGGGCGTGTGGAATGCGCTGCGGTAGTGGTAGTGGAGCCAGATACTTTAGAGACTTTTAAGTGACTCTTGGTTGGGTACATGGAGCATAGTAAAATGTAGGGTATGCAGGGTAGATTGATCTTAGTAGGATAATAGGTGAGTACAACATCTTGGGCCAAAGGGCCTGTACTGTGCTGTACTATTCTACGTTCTAAACCCTGCCAAGTTGCACTAACAAACCTCCCTGCAAAGAGGTTGCTATCAGTCAATCCCCCCTCTCTCAGGAAGATATCCATACACTGACTGGAATCTCACAATCCCCTCCCTCTCTTAGGGCGATATCTGTACACTGACCGGCATCTCTCAGTCCCCTCTCGCTCTCAGGGAGATATCTGTACACTGACTGGTGTCTCTCAGTACCCCCCCACCCCCACTCTCTCTCAGGGAGATATCTGTACACTGACTGGTGTCTCTCAGTGCCCCTCTCTCTCTCTCTCTCTCTCTCTCTCTCTCTCAGGGAGATATCTGTACACTGACTGGTGTCTCTCAGTCCCCTCTCTCTCTCTCTCAGGGATATATCTGTACACTGACTGGTGTCTCTCAGTCCCCTCTCGCTCTCAGGGAGATATCTGTACACTGACTGGTGTCTCTCATTTGTCTCTCTCTCTCAGAGAGATATCTCATACTCAGAATTCCCTAGTGTGGAACAGGCTATTCAATCCATCGGGTCCACACAGACACTCCAAGCAGCCCCCTACCATTTCCCTGGGACCATGCATTTCCCATGGCTAACCCACCTAGTCTGCACATACCCGGACACTAGCAGCAATTTAGCAATGGCAAATCCACCTAACCTGTGCATTTTTGGACTGTGGGGGGAAAGCGATTCCCCCTGAGGAAAGACATGGAGACATGGGGAGAATGTACAAAGTCCATACAGACAGTCACCCAAGTGTCTCTTAGTCCTCTCTCTCTGTGGGATACCTGTAGGGTCTAGGCCCAAAACATCAGCTTTCCTGAGCCTAAGATGCTGCTTGGCCTGATGTATTCATCCAGCTCCACATTTTGTTACTCTTGAGTTTAGAAGGATGAGAGGGGATCTGATTGAGATGTATAAGATTATTAAGGGATTGGACACTGTGGAGGCAGGAAGCATGTTTCCGCTGATGGGTGAGTCCAGGACCAGAGGACACAGTTTAAAAATAAGGGGTAGGCCATTTAGAACAGAATTGAGGAAAAACTTCTTCACCCAGAGAGTGGTGGATGTATGGAATGCTCTTCCCCAGAAGGCAGTGGAGGCCAACTCTCTGGATGCTTTCAAGAAAGAGATAGACAGAGCTCTTAAAGATAGTGGAATCAAGGGTTATGGGGATATGGCAGGAACAGGATACTGATTGTGGATGATCAGCCATGGTCATAATGAATGGTGGTGCTGGCTCGAAGGGCTGAATGGCCTACTCCGGCACCTATTGTCTATTGTCTATTGTTATCTCTGCCTGTCTCTCTGTCTCTCTCTCTCAGGGAGATATCTGTACACTGACTGGTGTCTCTCTGTTTTGTCATTCTCTTGCAGGTAGATATCTGTACACTAATAAAAACATGGTTTTTATTTGTACACTAACATTGTCCCTCAGCTCTCCCCTCCCTTTCAGGGAGATATCTGCATCCTCACTTGTCCCTCAGTCCACTCTCTCTCTCTTTAAATGTTATCTGTACAATCATTCAGATTTTCAGTAACACCCATTCTCATAAGGAGTTACTTGTGCCTTGACTGGTGTCCCTCAGGCCACTCACTCTCAGGGAGATATCTGTGCACTAACTACTTTTTCTAAGGCCCCTCTCATTATCTCAGGTTATAAGGATGACGTCTGTACATTGACTGGAGACTTTCAGTCCCTCCTCTGTTTCACCAGGTGATAACTGTATGCTAAGATTATCTCTCAGTCCTCTTTGTCTCTCAGGAAGGTATTTGCTCACTGACTGATGACCCTCAGTCCACACTCTCTCTAAAAGTAATCTGTACACTCATTGGGCTTTCTCAGTACCCTGCAGTCTCATACAGAGATATCTATATCTTGACTGTTGTCTCTCAGTCCACTCTCTCTCCCTAAATGTTCCGTATACATTGACTCAGATTTCTGAGTAATACCCACTCTCATACCCACCCACCCACCCAGGTTGACAGTGCTGTTAAGAAGGCATACAGTGTTTTAGCTTTTATTAATAGAGGGATCGAGTTCCGGAACCAAGAGGTTATGCTGCAGCTGTACAAAACTCTGGTGCAGCCGCACTTGGGAGTATTGCGTACAGTTCTGGTCACCGAATTATAAGAAGGATGTGGAAGCTTTAGAAAGGGTGCAGAGGAGATTTACTAGGATGTTGCCTGGTATGGAGGGAAGGTCTTACGAGGAAAGGCTGAGGGACTTGAGGCTGTTTTCATTAGAGAGAAGAAGGTTGAGAGGTGACTTAATTGAAACATATAAAATAATCAGAGGGTTAGATAGGGTGGATAGGGAGAGCCTTTTTCCTAAGATGGTGACGGCGAGCACGAGGGGGCATAGCTTTAAATTGAGGGGTGAAAGATATAGGACAGATATCAGAGGTAGTTTCTTTACTCAGAGAGTAGTAAGGGTATGGAACGCTTTGCCTGCAACGGTAGTAGATTCGCCAACGTTAAGTACATTTAAGTCGTCATTGGGCAAGCATATGGACGTACATGGAATAGTGTAGGTTAGATGGGCTTCAGATCGGTATGACGGAAAGCACAACATCGAGGGCCGAAGGGCCTGTACTGTGCTGTAATGTTCTATGTTCTATGTTCATAAGGCTTTATCTATACATTGAATGGCTTTCCCCAGGCCACTCTCTCTCATACCTTTCAATTTTCTCTTTTATGTAAATATCAGTATATTGATATTTGTTTCAGTCCCATCCTTCTGTCCAAAGGAAAATATCTGGAGTCTTGCAGTCACCTCACTCTCTCAGGGAGAGATCTGTGCACCAACTGGTGTCTCTCAGACCCTTCTATTTCAGAGAGATAGCTGTGCACTGACTCATTCAGTCCTACCCCTCTCGCTGAGAGAGATATATCTATCTCAGTACTGTCTGTCTCTCTGGAAGTCAATGGTATACATATCATTATTTCTAAGTCCCCTCTCTGTATCTCTCAGGGCAGTATCTGTACACTGACTGGTGTCTCTCAGTCCCCTCATTCTCTGTCAGGGAGATGTCTGTACACTGACTGGTGTCTCTCAGCACCCCCCGTCTCTCAGGGAGATACCTGTACACTGACTGGTGTCTCTCAGTCCCCTTATTCTCTGTCAGGGAGATGTCTGTACATTGGCTGGTGTCTCTCAGCACCCCCATCTCTCAGGGAGATATCTGTACACTGACTAGTGTCTCTCAGCCCCCAGTCTCTCAGGGAAATATTTGTACACTGGCTAGTGTCTCTTAATTCCATCTCAGGGAGATATCTGTACACTGACTGGTGTTTCTCAGTCCTCTCTCTCTGTCAGGGTGATATCCATATAGAGACTAGTGTCTCTCATTTCTATCTCTTAGCGACACATCTGTACACTTGTCCTTTGTACTTACCACGTTTCTGTGCTGCTTCGAAACTGTGCCACCATTTGCCCGAAATGAGAATCCTTGGTGCCATTGAAGCTCTGTGCTCCCTCCGTTTCGATGTTGAAAGCATGACTATGCAGAAAATCTTTGCAGAGTTGGAGTAGAGGAAAGAGATGGAAAGGAATGCATCAGAATGTCGTGCTGAAGACCAGTTGACTGTATTGATGTAGAACCTTCCACCTCCTCCACCAAGGCTGTATGTTCCCACTGTCTAGCACATGTGTCACCAACACTTGAGTGGGGAGGCAGCACGGCGACTGACAGCTTTAAAGCACTCAGTGCTCAACAGCAACTTGAGGACAGAAATGAGGGAGCGCTCAGGGCCAACAGTGATCAGCCTGAGTAAACAGGAGCAGGAGAAGGCCAGTTGGCCCTCCCTGCTTGCTCTTGCTGTGTTTATTCAAGTTCACTGCTCCCACTCTCTCCATAAACCCTTTGGTCCCTTTAGCTCTCAGAGCTATTTCTAACGTCTTCTTGAAAATACACAATGTTTTGTCCTCGACCACTTTCTGTTACAAAGAATTCCACAGGCATTGCCCACCCCCCAGCTACTCTCTTCATCATTTCTCCTCATCTTAGTCCTACCCCACATCCGTCGACTGTGATCCCTTGTTCTGTGCTTCTTGGTTCTCTGGAACATCCTTCCTTCATTTACCCTGTCTAGTCCTGTTAGAATTTTATATATGCCAATGAGATCTCCCACCTCATTTTCTAAACTCCAGAGAATATAGATCTACCCAATCCATGTCAGCCCTGCCATCCCACGAATTGGTCCAGTCGGGGAACAGGTCTGGGTGGGATGCTCCAAGGGGCAGTGTGGACTTGTTGGGCTGAAGGGCCTGTTTCCACACTGGAGGGAATCTCATCAAATCTAAGCCTTCACTGCACTCCCTCCATTGCCAGAACATCTTTCCTCAGATAAGGAGACCAAAACTGCTCACACAATACTCCAAGTGTGGTCGCACCAAAGCCCTTTACAATTCCAGCAGGACATCCCTGTTCCCATATTTGAATCCTCTTGCAAAGAAGGCCGAAGTACCAATTACCTTCTTCACTGCCCACAAATTGAGAACCCTCCAGGATAACATACAGATGTCTAGGTGGGGAGTTAGGGAGGAGATTTAAGAGACTGCTGGACATGCATATGGTCACAGAAATTTGAGGGTGCATAGATGAGGATCAATGGTCGGTACAACATTGTGGGCTGAAGGGCCTGTTCTGTGCTGTACTGTTCTATGTTCTATGTTCTATGAGATAGATCACTCCAGGGAGGACGGATAGGTCAAGGGGACAAGATGAGGTCAGTAGGTAGGAGATGGGGGTGGGGCTTGAGTTGGGAGCAGGGGATAGATGGGAGGAGGGTATAGGTGGGAGGAAGGCTTCGAGATCACTTTGCAGAACACCAACACTCAGTTCACACTAAACAATAGCACCTCCCAGTTGCGAACCATGTCAACTCCCCCTCCCATTCCTCAGATGACATGTCCATCCTGGGCCTCCTGCAGTGCCACAATGATGCCACTCAAAGGATGCGGAACAGCAACTCATATTCTGCTTGGGAACCCTGCAGTCCAATGGTATCAATGTGGACTTCACAAGCTTCAAAATTTCCCCTCCCCCTGCCACATCCCAAAACCAGCCCAGCTTGTCCCCACCTCCTGAACCTGTCCTTTCTCCCACCTATCCCTTCCTCCTACCTTGAAAGAGAAGCTGTTGAGGGTGAGGACGAGTTCGGCGAAGTGGATGAGGGTGTTAGTGGAGGGGGACTGGTCAGGCCTGCGGGACAGGAAGAAGCGGAGGGCCTTTAGGCCATCTGCTTGCGGAACAACTTCTCTTCCAATTCCTCCCACTTACTGCAGGCAAAGGGGTTGGCCATGGGTACCATCATGGGCCCAAGCTATGCCTGCCTCTTTGAAGGTTATGTGGAACAATCCCTCTTCCACACCTACACTGGCCCTAAACCCCACCTCTTCCTCCATTACATTGATGACTGTATCTGCGCCGCCTCGTGCTCCCATGAGGAGTTTGAACAGTTCACCAACACCTTCCACCCTAACCTTAATTTCACCTGGACCATGTGTAACACCTCTCTCACCTTCTTGGACCTCTCCGTCTCCATCTCGGGCAATCACCTAGAAACCATTATCCATTTCAAGCCCACCAACTCCCACAGCTAACTAGAATACGCCTCCTCCCACCCACCTTCCTGCAAAAATGCCATCCCCACTCCCAATTTGTTCGCCTCCACCGCATCTGCTCCCAGGATGAGGCATTCCACTCTTGTACATCTCAGATGTCCTCATTTTTCAAAGACCGCAAGTTCCACCCGTCAGTGGTTGAGAATGCCCTCAACCATATCTCCTGTATTTCCAGCAACTCATCGCTCACACCCTGTCCCCACAACAACAACCAAAAAAGAATCCCCCTGGTCCTCACGTACCACCCCATCAACCTCTGGATCCAACGCATCATCCTCTGACACTTTTGCCATCTGCAATCCAACCCCACCACCAAAGACATTTTCCCTCCCCACGCTTGTCTGCTTTCCAGGAGGGACCACTCTCTCCGTGACTCCCTTTTCCGCTCCACACTCCCCTCTAGCCCTATCACAGCCGGCACTTTTCCCTGCAACTGCAGGAAGTGTTACACTTGCCCCCACACCTCCTCCCTTCCCAGGCCCCAAGAAGGCTTTCCACATCAACCAGATGTTCACGTGCACATTTGCCAACATGGCATACTGCATCTGCTGTACCCATTGTGGCCTCCTCTACATCGGGGAAACCAAGCGGAGGCTTGGGGGCCGCTTTGCAGAACACCTACGCTCAGTTCACAATAAACAACTGCACCTCCCAGTTGCGAACCATTTCAACTGCCCCTCCCATTCATCAGACAACATGTCCGTCCTGGGCCTCCTGTAGTGCCACAAGAATGCCACCCGAAGGTTGTAGGAACAACAGCTCATATTCCGTTTGGGAACCCTGCAGCCCAATGGTATCAATGTGGCTTTCACAAGCTTCAAAATCTCCCCTCCCCCCACTGCATCCCAAAACCAGCCCAGCTCGTCCCTGGATCCCTAACCTGTTTCCTTCCTCTCACCTATCCCTTTCCTCCCACCTCAAGCCACACCCCCATTTCCTACTTACTAACCTCATCCCGCACCCTTGACCTGTCCATCCTCCATGGACTGACCTATCTCCTCCCTACCTCCCCACCTACACTCACTTTTACTGGCTCCATCCCCACCTCTTTGACTTGTCTGCCTCCTCTCCACCTATCTTTGCCTCTATCCATCTTCAATGCACCTCCCCCTCTCTCCCTATTTATTTCAGAATCCTCTTCCCCTCCCACATTTCTGATGAAGGGTCTAGGCTCAAAACATCAGCTTTCCTGCTTGGCCTGCTGTGTTCATCCAGCTCTCCAAGTTGTTATCTCGGATTCTCCAGCATCTATACTTCCTATTATCTCTTTCTATCCATCTAGCCAGTTTTGAGTCCATCTAGCCAGCTCACCCTGAACCCCATGTGATTTAGTTTTTGTACCAATTTGCCATGTGGGACTTTATCAAATGCCTTACTGAAGTCCACATAAACTACATCCACAGCTCTTCCCTCATCAATTATCTTTGTCATGTCTTCAAAAATTTCAATCAGGATGGTGAGACACATCCTTCCCCTTGTTAAAACTTGCTGCCTTTTGCCAACTAGCCCATTTTCTTCCAAATGTTCAAATATCCTGTCCTTCAGTATCTTCTCCAAGAGCTTTCCTTCCACAGATGTCGGACTCACCAGCCTATAACTGCCTGAATTATCCCTGCTTCCTTTTTTAAACAAGGGAACGTTGGCTCACCTCCAGTCCTCTGGAACCTCACTTGTGGTCAAAGAGGATGTGAAGATATCTGCTAATGCCCCAGCTATTTTCCCTCTTGCATTTCACAGCAACGAGTGATAGATTACATATAACCCTGGGGACTTGTCTACCTTCATGCAATTTAGGATATCCAAAGTTTTCTCCTTTAATATATTAACTTTCTCTAGAGTATTCACACACATATCCCACACATCAACATCAATCATGGCCTCCTTGGTGAATACTGATACAAAGTGCTCATTAAGGATCTCTTCCACTTCCTGTGGCTTCACACACAACTCTTTCACTTTGTACCCTCTTTTTTCAATATATGCATTGAAAGCCTTGGGATTCCCCTTGACAGACTAGCAACTAGTGAAGGGGACTGTCAGAGATTACTGCAGAATATAGCTATATTGGAGAGGTGGGCAGATAAATGGCAGATGGGAGTTCAATCGGGCAAATGCAAGGTGATGCATTTTGGAAGATCTAATTCAAGAGCAAACTATACCTTAAATGGAAAAGTCCTGGGGAAAACTGATGTACAGAGAGATCTAGGTGTTCAGGTCCATTGTTCCTTGAAGGTGGCAACGCGAGTCAATACAGTGGTCAAGAAGGTATACGGCATGCTTTCCTGCATCGGACAGGGTATTGAGTACAATAGTTGTCAGGTCATGTTACAGTTGTATAAGACTTTGGTTCGGCCCATTTAGAGTACTGTGTACAGTTCTGCTTGCCACATTACCAAAAAGATGTGGATGCTTTGGAGAGGGTGCGGAGGAGGTTCACCAGGATGTTGCCTGGTATGGAGGGTGCTAGCTATGAAGAAAGGTTGAGTAGATTGGGATTATTTTCATTAGAAAGATGGAGATTGAGGGGTGACCTGATTGAGGTCTACAAAATCATGAGGGGTACAGATAAGGTGGATAGCAAGAAGCTTTTTCCCAGAGTGCGGGACTCAATTACTAGGGGTCATGAGTTTAAAGTGAGAGGAGGGAGGTTTATAGGAGATATGCGTGGAAAGTTCTTTACGCAGAGGGTGGTGGGTGCGATAACGTCTTTTAAGATGTATCTGGACAGGTACATGGATGGGCAGGAGGCAAAGGGATACAGACCCTTAGAAAACAGATGACAGGCATAGACAGGGGATCTCAATCGGCGAAGGCTTGGAGGGCCGAAGGGCCCGTTCCTGTGCTGTAATTTTCTTTGTTCTTTGTTCTTTTGACACACGGTTTGCTAAAGACATTTCACTGCACCTTTTAGCCTTCCTAGTTTTGCATTTAAATTCCTTCCTAACTTCTCTGCACTCCTCAAGGGCTTTGTCAATTTGTAGCTGCCTCGACTTTCATATGCACAAACGGTGCTTGGTATACAAGTCCACAGATACCCAAAGGTGTCAGCACAGGACACTTGCCTTCATTAGCCAGGATGTAGGATAGTGAAATAAGGAAGTCTTCTTACAATTTTACAAAACATTGGTTGGGCCACAAAAGGAATACTGTGTGCAGTTCTGATCGGCACACTATTGGAAGGATGTGATTGTGCTGGAGAGTGTGCACAGAAGATTCACCAGCATATTACCTGGGACAAAATGTCTTAGTTGTGAGGACAGACTGGATAGGCTGGGCTTGTTTCCCTCAGAGTAGAGGAGGCTGAGGGGTGCATATCAAATTATAAGAGGTAGAGTCAGAGTTGATAGCGCAAATCTTTTCCCTTTGGCAGATGCGTATAAGATGTGTATAAGATGAGAGGGTATAGCTTTAAGGTAAGGACTAAGTGGTTTAGAATATATTTGGAAAAGGAAATTCACCCAGAGGGTTGTAGATATATGGAACAAACTGCCTGAAAGTGTGGTAGAGGCAGTCGCAAAATTTTAAAATTATCTGGTTGAAAACTTAAAATGCTAGGGCATAGTAGGGGTATGGACAAAGTGCAAGTAGATTGGTGCTTGTTGGCTGGCAGAGACATGGTGGACTGAAGGAACATGTTTCTATGCTTTGACTACCTCCGAATAACGAAACTAATGCTGCAAACAGTTTTTGAGAAGTGGTCTCATGAATATCCTGTATTGGATAACAGAAACACAATGACATGCATTAAACTAGTACTGGGATTGATACAGGACTCTGGGGAGAGTGTGGGACAGTGAGATCAGTCTGGGGATTGACACAGAGCTATGGGGTGAGCACGGGATAGTAGGATCAGTTTGGGGATTGACACAGGGATATGAGGAGAGAGTGCAGTTATGTTGAATATTTTAGTCCAAGACTGGGATACAAGATTCTATATCTGATGCTGTTTGGACACAGAACAAAGATGACTTTGGACTGTTATTCACAAGCTGTCCCTTCGTACTCTGACAGCAGTGAATCGGTTTCTCATTCCTGTCACTCCAGGAATGTTAGACCCCAAGCTGGGAGAATGTACAATGTCTAGCTGTCACCTGCTGAAGTACAGAAGCCCAATTTTAAAGAACAGAAGTTACTTACCCCAAAAAAGGCAAAGGAAGACAGCAAGTAGCCCTTTCATTGTCCACATCATTGCGATCCACACACAATGAGTGGGCTATCTGCGTAAATAAGTGGCTTCCTCATTTCACAGTGGTGGTGCAACAGTAAGAATGTTTCTGAATATCCTGTCATTAAACAATACTGAAAAAGGACTTCCTGCCATTCAGATGCAAGTCATATATGGAACAGGATCAGCTAACGGTCTCATGACTCAGTTCCTACCACTGTGTTGGAAATACAAAGTAGAGTTCTCTCTATATTTTTAAGCAGAAAGTAAATGTCCCTCTACATTGTCTCCATCAAACACTCCCAGGACAGGGACAGAATGGGGTTAGATGCAGAATAAAGGTCCTTCTACACTGTCCCCATCAAATATTCTCAGGACAGGGACAGCACAGTGTATCTAGATGAGTGTATATAACACTGCGCGCTCACACACACACACACACACACACACACAAATAAAGACTCATCCCTTGACTCTTGACTGCGCTATTACAGGGTCAAAATATCACTCGTTCAGCATTCTACTTCTCAAATTCAATTCTATGCCAAGTTCCCTGTTTGATTCTCTCTGTTCTGATTCCCAATTAAATTTCTCATTCTTAACATACACATGAATAGTCTCCAAATCCCATTTGCCATGTCCTGCTCCCAAACACAGCATCTGATACCAAAAAGTGTGTGATACAGGAACCTCTCAGAGTTGAGGGAGGAGAGGGAGGAATTGTGTAATGGTGCTTTAATGTTTCAAAATCACAGCACTAGATAATCATTCATGTCTGTGATTGAGGTGACTGAGTGAGTGACCAGGGTCACTGGACTGTGACTTCCTTCCATAGGTGATGCCAGACCTGCCGAGTTTTCCCGGGAATCACACTTCTTGTGTATCATTGGGGCAAGTACTCCTTTACTCTCACAGTCATAGAGTCACAGAGTAATACAGCATAGAGACAGAGCCTTCGGCCGAAACTGGTCCATGATGATCGTGGCGCAGCTCAGCTAGTTCCAACTGTCCATATTTGATCTATATTCCTCTAAACCCTTCCTATCCATGTGCCTATCCAAATGTTATTTTTTAAATATTGCTACTGTGCTTGCCTCAACCACTTTCTCTGGCTGCCCATTCCATATATGCACCACTCTGTGCGTGAAGAAGTTGCCCCTCAGGTCCTTCTTAAATCTACCCCCTCTCACTTTAAACTTAAGCCCTCGTATTCAATTCCTCATCCCTGGGAAAAAAAGACTATATGCATTCATCCGAAGTATGCCCCTCATGGTTTTATTCACTTCAATAAGGTCACCCCTCATTCCTCTACTTTCCAAGGAATAAAGTCCTGTCCTGGCCAACCTCTCACTATAACTCAGGCCTACTCATCCTGGCAACATCCTTGTAAATTTTTGTTGCACACTTTCCAACTTAACTGTATCTTTCTTATAACAGGGTGACCAAAGCCATACACAACAACCCAAGTGCAGCCTCACCAACAACTTATACAGCTGTAACATAACATCCCAACTCCTTTACTGAATGCTTTGACTGACGAAGGCCAGCACGCTAAATGCCTTCTTCACCACCCTGTCTACCTGTGACGCTGTTTTCAATTAACTATGTACTTGTACTCTTGTATTTACTAAGTTAATGAACATGACTGTCTCGATACTTGGACACAAATCACAGAAAGCTTATGTGATGGTGTCACCAAATATTAGGAGGACAACCAATGCGTTAAACTGCAGCTTTCTCTAAAGTTTGAGAAGTTTTGTGGCTTGGGTTGTGGATGAGGTTTTAGACATGCTCACCGTGTGGTGGGTTTGGCATATAAATAACAAGCAGGGCAGAACGCCGACATGCTGACAACGTTGCCTAGCAGGGTGAACAAACATTTGCAACCAAACTCAATGACTCAGTGATAATGGGAACTGCAGATGCTGGAGAATTCCAAGATAATAAAATGTGAGGCTGGATGAACACAGCAGGCCAAGCAGCATCTCAGGAGCACAAAAGCTGACGTTTCGGGCCTAGACCCTTCATCAGAGAGGGGGATGGGGAGAGGGAACTGGAATAAATAGGGAGAGAGGGGGAGGCAGACCGAAGATGGAGAGTAAAGAAGATAGGTGGAGAGAGTATAGGTGGGGAGGTAGGGAGGGGATAGGTCAGTCCAGGGAAGATGGACAGGTCAAGGAGGTGGGATGAGGTTAGTAGGTAGATGGGGGTGCGGCTTGGGGTGGGAGGAAGGGATGGGTGAGAGGAAGAACAGGTTAGGGAGGCAGAGACAGGTTGGACTGGTTTTGGGATGCAGTGGGTGGGCGGGAAGAGCTGGGCTGGTTGTGTGGTGCAGTGGGGGGAGGGGAGATTTTGAAACTGGTGAAGTCCACATTGATACCATTAGGCTGCAGGGTTCCCAGGCAGAATATGAGTTGCTGTTCCTGCAACCTTCGGGTGGCATCATTGTGGCACTGCAGGAGGCCCATGATGGACATGTCATCTAGAGAATGGGAGGGGGAGTGGAAATGGTTTGCGACCGGGTGGTGCAGTTGTTTGTTGCGAACTGAGCGGAGGTGTTCTGCAAAGCGGTCTCCAAGCCTCCGCTTGGTTTCCACCTCCGCTCAGTTCGCAACAAACAACTGCACCTCCCAGTCGCAAACCATTTCCACTCCCCCTCCCATTCTTTAGATGACATATCCATCATGGGCCTCCTGCAGTGCCACAATGATGCCACCCGAAGGTTGCAGGAACAGCAACTCATATTCCGCCTGGGAACCCTGCAGCCTAATGGTATCAATGTGGACTTCACCAGTTTCAAAATCTCCCCTTCCCCAACTGCATCCCTAAACCAGCCCAGTTCGTCCCCTCCCCCCACTGCACCACACAACCAGCCCAGCTCTTCCCCCCCACCCACTGCATCCCAAAACCAGTCCAACCTGTCTCTGCCTCCCTAACCTGTTCTTCCTCTCACCCATCCCTTCCTCCCACCCCAAGCCACACCCCCATCTACCTACTAACCTCATCCCACCTCCTTGACCTGTCCGTCTTCCCTGGACTGACCTATCCCCTCCCTACCTCCCCACCTATACTCTCTCCACCTATCTTCTTTACTCTCCATCTTCGGTCTGCCTCCCCCTCTCTCCCTATTTATTCCAGTTACCTCTCCCCATCCCCCTCTCTGACGAAGGGTCTAGGCCCAAAACGTCAGCTTTTGTGCTCCTGAGATGCTGCTTGGCCTGCTGTGTTCATCCAGCCTCACATTTTATTACCAATGACTCAGTGAGCATGTTTACAACCTCATGCAGCTTTCTCTGTTCCTGCTCCTGGTTTACCACTCAACCATTTAGGTTTCACTGAGTTACAGACTGGAAATTAATTGAAGGGTTGTAGGTGAGGTGGGGTTGGTGGGGGGGGGGGGGAGCTGGTGGGTGGGTTGTGCATAGAATATCAAATACCCAGCAGTGAGTCACAGAATGGAATCTAATTGAGGGGTTCAGTGTAGTTTGTATGTAGATACTCAGGTACCATTTACAGATTGTCATTTAATTAAGATCGGGGTGGTTTATTTACAGACCTACAGATACCCATGATTGAATTACAGATTGTAATATTATCAAAGGGATTGGGTTGACTAATATACAGTGACAGACACTGGGAATCGAGGGGGTGCTATATAGATTAACAGACACTGGGAATAAGTTACAGGTTGGAATCTAATCAAGCATTCTTCGGGTTTAAATATATACTAACATCCAGGACTGGAATTAAACACATAGCTCAGATTTTTGTATTTTTATTTGAAGTAACTGCCTGAGAGTAAGTTCCACACTGCATTGTGGCCTATAAGTTTCAGGGAGGAGATCTGAGCGCAGTATGTGTTTCTCTCTGTGAGGGTTTGTGTGTTTATGGCTTTTATTCCTTGGTGGTTATATTTGCATGCACATCTGTGTTTTACTATGTGAGGGTGTACTTCACTGAGAGATGTGTTTTTCTGTGTGTGTTTGTGTATGTGAGAGAAACAGTGATGCTGCCTGACCCGCTGTGTTCCTACAGCTCCACACTGTATTGACTATGGGTCCTGCATCTGCAGCTTTTACTATCCCAAAGAGCTTCAATTCACATATTGCCACATTTCATCTACAGGAGACTGAGAGAATCACCAATGTTTTATGATCATGAAGAGCCCCCACCGTACCTGCCATCGTAAAGAGCTGAATTCAGTCAGTCAGGTTATTCTCTCAGGCTATCTCCTTCTCGGATGGAAATTTTTCCAAAGCAGAACAGCGATCCAACTCAAGGCACGGTGGTGGCTTATCTGAACCGATTTAAATAGTTTTGCATCAGTTTTTGGCCTCGTGCGTTGATCTCACTTGATATGAAACAGGGCTCTTGGGGACCGACACAGAATTGTTCTGGGAGTCCACCGGTCACACTGTAATTGTAGCCTGTGAATAGATCACCAAATTGTTTCAGAGATGGTTCTTCACCCAAGCTCTTTATGTCTCTGAGACAATCGTTATAATATAAATACTGACCCACAACAACAGAGTAAACATGCCAACTCATTGCTCACTGGTACACGTCCAATCATTTCTGTACATTCATCAGGCAGATTGTAACTTCACCTTAACATCACATACAAAAGACGGAGCATCTGACTGTGCAGTGTTCCCTCAGCAGTGACCCTCCGATAGTGCGGCGCTCTTTCGGCACTGACCTACTGCCAGTACAGATTTCCCTCAGAACTCACTTTCTGACAGAGCGATGCTGCGTCAGCACTGACCCCTACATCAGTGTGGAGCTCGCACAGCAATGACCCTCCATTAGTGCAACATGCCTTCAGCACCGGAATGAACAGACACTGAGACAGCGAGCTCGGGACTGACACAGACTGGGACAGGGAGCTCCGAGACTGATACAGTCTGGGACAGGGAGCTCCGGGACTGACACAGTCTGGGACAGGGAGCTCCGGGACTGACACAGTCTGAGACAGGGAGCTCCAGGACAGACACAGGATGAGACAGGGAGCTCCAGGCCTGACAGAGACTGGGACACGGAGTTCCAGGCCTGACACAGACTGGGACATTGAACTCCGGGACTGACACAGACTAAGACAGTGAGCTCCAGGACTGACACAGACTGGAACAGGAAGCTCCGGGACTGACATAGACTGGGACAGGGAGCTCCGGGACTGTCTGATTCCTCCGATCTAATGAGCTAAATATAACAACCTTAGCACCATCCCCCACTGGGAGCCCTCACCATCAGTGACAGAAGGGTCATCGGCTGAACTTGCAGAGCATGCATGTGGCAAGCAACTTCCAGATGCCAAGCTGATGGAGGCTGCCATACTGTCCACTGAACCATGGTGCAAAGTTGCTCTGACAGAGACCTGAACTGTCCAGACATAAACCTGGCCCGAGGTTACCTGAGCTGGAGTGTAGGTGCCTGGCCATGTCCATACCTTCCCCCCATTGGCAAAGACGTGCCAGCCAAGGGAAAGGGGGGGAGGGGGTGCAGTGAGCTGTAAACTGCAGCCAGCCACCCAATCCCCGGCAGTCACATCACATAGCTCATCATGATCAGACTCATACAGAGAGATCAGCAGCTGACAACGCACCAAACAGGCTGCAGTAATACACACACAGGTATGTGATTGCTGTCTCTCTCTCTCTCTCTCTGACCCTTTCTCTTTCTCGTGTGTGTCTCTTTCTCACGATATCTATCCCTCACTTTGTTTCTGTCTTGATCTCTCACAATTCCTTTCTGTACCCCTCTCTCTTTCTGTCAGTAGCTGTCTTCCTATGTCTGTTGCTCTGTTTCTCCCTTCCCCTCTCTTTCTGTCTCATGGTCTGTCCTATCCTCCCACTGCCTCTTGCTCTTATCACTCCCTATCTTTTTCTGGTTCTCCCATTCTCTGTCTAGCCTTCTATCTTGATTTCACAGTCTCTATCTCTTTAGCTACAATTACCTCACACTTTCCATACCATTAGCTCTCCTCAGTTGCAATATTTCCTCCTTCATCTCCCTCCTTTTATCTGCAATAGTCCGTCCATGTCTAAATCCGTCACTGACACTTCAACAGGCTCCCACTGAGTAAACTGATCTGTGTGCAGTAACACCGCCTCCACCATCTGTCTCCTTTTCTGTTTAATTATCTATCCCCTTTTCTGCTTCATTATCTATCCCTACACTGTAACACCCAGTCCCAAAGGGGGAAAGGACAGTGTATCTAATGCACTGTGACACCCAGACCCATAGGGAGGAAAGGACAACATGTTTCACTGTGAATGTTATTTCTTTTTTGGCAGATTTTTTGCCGATGTCTAATATGGACTCAGTGAATGAGACCCTTGAGAGATCTTACAATCTATCAGTCTGGTTAGCTCACGAGGCCTCCTCCCTCCTTGAACTGTATGTAAGTATCTCTCAGATTTTAAGCTATGATGGTTAATCTCTCATTGCCAGTGTTTCTTTGAACTTGTTCTTGATAATTTATATTATTCTTGGAATTTGATCTTGCCCAGGAATTAAATCCTCATCCTCCCATCTTGCACAGTTTTGCAATTTCCCCATCTCAGGCAGAATACTGAATTTCACCCAGTGCAGGGCTGTTCGAGCCCTGTGCATCAAGCCATGTCGATCTTAGGCTCCATTTCAGGCCTAACACTGAATTTGCCAAATTCGTCTGGTGTAGGATTCTCAAACCTAATGCAGGGAAATATGGGGCTCAGACACTACCTTGGGCCTAGTACTGAATTTTCCAAATTCACCCTGAGTATATAGCCCCATAATCGGGAAATATAGGTATCAGGCTGATCTCCAGCCTAGTACCGAATAACCAATTTCACCTGATGTAGAACCGTTCAAGCCCCATGCAGGTAAATGTAGATCTCAGGCTCCATATTGAGCCTGGCTCTAAATGTAATAATTCCACCCAATGTGGGACTTCTGGAGGCCCATGCAGGGAATTTAGGCACAGATTCCATCTGAGACTGCAATGAAATGTAAACGCAGGCTTCATCTTGGGCCTAGGTGCTAGTTCTCCTTATGGAATGATGTGGAACTAAGGTCCCTTGCACTCACAGCTGGATATATGAACACGTAGAGCAGAAGACTCTGAAGCGCCATTCTCGGGCCTTTCCCACAACGATTTTATAATCAGTGATGTGGGATGAATCGAGACCCACAAAGCAGGGAAATTTATGCCTGGAATTCAGATCCTGGGCCGAGTGCTTACAGCTGATCTACGGTTAGTTGAGTCCCACAGAGCAGGGAATATATAGCCCAGACTGAATCTTGTGCTGAGTGCTAAGTTAGCCAATCTCACTCACAGTGCCAGATTGATTAAGTGACCATCCCCACCGCAGGCCAACACACACACAGCAGGGAAAAATTGGCTCGGACTGTATGCTGTGCCTCATGAGCCAATGTCACTCTTAGCGGTAGATCAAATGACCCATATCACTCGCCCTGCCTGGCCCTGATGTATGTCTATCCATCTCAGACATAATGCTGAATTAGTCAAGTAGCCAATTTCACTCACGTTGATGAGCACTGTCCCCCATCCCTTCCGAGCTTCCCCTCCTCAATATCTCCACAATGCAGGGAACTATAGGCTCAGTATGCAAAAAAGGTCTACAACTGTGTTAGCCAATTTCAGTAGTGGATTTAATGCATGGATATTTAGGACTAGGCCGCAAAGCAGGCCTAGTGCCGAGTTAGCCAATCTGACACCCGATGCAGGATCAATCGAACCATTCTGCAGGGAAATTTAGACTCAGGCTCCATTTCGGGCCTCCGATCAGGCTATGTGGGACTGAGGCCTCCACGTGGCCCCACTCTCACTGTGAGTCACTACTGCGCCACAGATGAGTGCTACCTCCCCAGCTCCTGATGCCCATCCCCTTTCCTTTTCCACAGATTGACATGCAGGGTTTCCGCGATGGCCCTCCAAGGATCCCAGATGACCACCTCCAGCTGCCCATGCCACCCTCCCCCGATGACGAAGACTGGGAGCCCACTCGCCGCCTCTGCCAGCATCGCACTGCCTGCCGCCTCTTAGCCACCCTCCTGGACCGTGTCCTGGGTGAGCAGCGGGAGCTGAACGAGACCCGGCACCACCTCCACCAGCAGCTACAGCTCGCCATCACCGGCCTCCAAGGCCTGGATGCCAACCTGAGCCACGTCCTGTCCTCACTAGGCTCCGGCGAGGAGGAGGGCGATGGGCAATCCCATGTGCTCTCTGGCCCATCCTCAGACACCGCACACTGGGAAGCCAAGGTCAACGGCTACCACATCATTGCCCACTACACCCACTGGGTGGCCAGAACGGTCGAGGATCTGGAAAGGTTGAAAGATCACCTGAAGCCTGAGGCCTAGCACAGAGTCATTAACTGCAGCAATCAGATGGTCTGAAAGTGGCCAAAAAGCCTCAGGCCTAGCTCTTAATCACCACCAGTTAGAACTGAAAAAAGCTCAAAATTTGCTGTAAATCTGAGGCGTAGCTCTTACTTATTTATAGGAAGATTTGGTAAGGGTCTCGAGCCTGGCAATTCAGGTTCCGTAGGAAGAACTGGCAAAAGTCAAACAATGTCCTAAAAGCCACTTAATTACCATTCAAAGAATTAGCAAAAGTCAACTGCTGTGTAAAATCCTGGGGCCTAGCTTTTGATTACCCATAGGAAGAACGAGCAAGGGCTAAAAGCCTCGGGCCTAGCTCTTAACAGGAGGAGAGGGCGGCCCCTCCTGGGCTCCTTCAGGCGATTCTGAGTTCCCCTGCCTCCCAACCACTAGCAAATCAAAAATCACATCTCTGCCACTCCTCCAGCCCACAAACAACCCCCCCCCAAAAAAAAACCAGGCCGAAAGAGAGAAGCCCGAACCCGGGGGCAAGAGTGTTTGGGGAGCTTGGGTTGGGGGGGCGGTGGTAAAGAGGAAGAGCACGGGGAAGTGGGGCGCAGAGAGGACCCAGAATCTGACGGCTCGGGATTGGCCGACTTCGGCTTAGCAACAGGCGTTGAGGCCAGCAATTGGACGAACCGCCCGCCCTACGTGACGTCACGGCGGGGTGTTTCCAGAAAGTTCCTCTACCGCGTCCCGGATGCACGAGCGGTGGGGCTGAGGTCGCGGCCAGGAGAGACTGGTAAAAACGCGGCAGGCCAGCCAGCGACTGGAGGAAAGGAGCCGACAAAGTTTCGGGTATCACCCATCCTGAAAAAGGGCAATTGCCTGAAACATTGACTGCTCCTCTTACCCAGGTACTACTTGGCCTATGATAATGGAAACTGCAGATGCTGGAGAATCCAAGATAACAAAGTATGCCTCCTGCACTGCCACAATGATGCCACCCGAAGGTTGCAGGAACAGCAACTCATATTCCGCCTGGGAACCCTGCAGCCATATGGCATCAATGTGGACTTCACCAGTTTCAAAATCTCCCCTTCCCCCACTGCATCCCTAAACCAGCCCAGTTCATCCCCTCCCCCCACTGCACCACACAACCAGCCCAGCTCTTCCCCCCCACCCACTGCATCCCAAAACCAGTCCAACCTGTCTCTGCCTCCCTAACCGGTTCTTCCTCTCACCCATCCCTTCCTCCCACCCCAAGCCGCACCCCCAGCTACCTACTAACCTCATCCCACCTCCTTGACCTGTCCGTCTTCCCTGGACTGACCTATCCCCTCCCTACCTCCCCACCTACACCCTCTCCACCTATCTTCTTTACTCTCCATCTTCGGTCCGCCTCCCCCTCTCTCCCTATTTATTCCAGTTCCCTCCCCCCATCCCCCTCTCTGATGAAGGGTCTAGGCCTGAAACGTCAGCTTTTGTGCTCCTGAGATGCTGCTTGGCCTGCTGTGTTCATCCAGCTTCACATTTTATTATATTATAACAAAGTATGAAGCTGGATGAACACAGCAGGCCAAGCAGCATCTCAGGAACACAAAAGCTTTAGAGATAATGGGAACTGCAGATGAAGGGTCTGATGAAGGGTCTAGGCCCGAAACGTCAGCTTTTGTGCTCCTGAGATGCTGCTTGGCCTGCTGTGTTCATCCAGCCTCACATTTTATTATCTTGGAATTCTCCAGCATCTGCAGTTCCCATTATCTCTAAAGCTTTTGTGCTCCTGAGATGCTGCTTGGCCTGTTGTGTTGTACCTTGGATTTCAGCATCCGGTGTTTATTTCTTTCTATTCCCTTCTTAAAAGGGAAAGGCGGGGATTGGTGCAAGGGGGTGGGGTCGCGTGGAAAGGGGCGGGATTTGTCGGAGAGGGATGGGGAAAGGGGCGAGGTCATAGGGAATGGACGGGATTTGTACCGTCGGTAATAAAATGTGAGGCTGGATGAACACAGCAGGCCAAGCAACCGTCGGGGCGGGGTCTCGGGGAGGGGCGTGGTTATCGCGTGACGTCAAATGGGGCGGGGCAAGGTTTCGGAGGCACCCTCGGCCGGTCCGCAAAAATTCCCCCTCGTGCAGGAGGCGGACCCGGCCGTCACGAATGGATGGTCGGAGAGTCAGCATACTCGCCGGTTCCAAGCCATCTCTTTTCCCCCCACCTCCAACCCCGCGCAAGAACACACCTCCTCCGGGGTGGAGCGATAGGAATCAGGGATAGATTCGGAGGAATGCAGAGTTCTCGGAAGGAAGGGGTAACCCAGAGAGGGAGGAGATGCAGGCACTATAGGGTGTTACCCAAAAAAGGAAGGGGGGGTAACCAGGGAGGGCAGAAGGGCAGAGACTGGGGTGGGGGGGTGGTGATGAACCAGAGAAGGGGGGAGGGTGGTGATGAACCAGGGGGGGGGGTGTGGGGTGGGTGATGAACCAGAGAGTGGGGGTGTGTGGGGGGGGGAGGGTGGTGATGAACCAGAGAGGGGGGGGTGTGGGGGGGGGCGGTGATGAACCAGAGAGGTGGGGGGGGTGGTGATGAACCAGAGAGGGGGGGGGGTGTGGTGATGAACCAGAGAGGGGGGGTGTGGGGGGGGTGGTGGTGATGAACCGGGGGGGGTGGTGGTGATGAACCAGAGAGGGGGGGTGTGGGGGGGTGTGGTGATGAACCAGGTGGGGAGGGGTGGTGATGAACCAGAGAGGGAGGGGGGAGGGTGTGTGGGGGGGAGGAGGGTGTGTGGGGGGGGGGAGGAGGGTGTGTGGGGGGGGGAGGAGGGTGTGTGGGGGTGGGGGAGGGGGGGGTGGGAGAGGGTGTGGGGGGGGAGGGGGGGTGGTGATGAACCAGAGAGGGAGGGTGTGGGTGGGGGTGGTGATGAACCAGAGAGGGAGGGTGTGGGGGGGGTGGTGAACCAGGGAGGGGGTGGGGGGGGACTGGGGTGCGGGCGGGGTGGTGATGAACTATAGAGGGAGGGTGTGCATGGTGTGGGGGAGGGGTGATGAACCAGAGAGGGAGGGTGCGCAGGGACTGGGGTGCGGGGGGGGGGGCGGGTGAACTAGAGAGGGAGGGTGTGCAGGGACTGGGGGGGGGTGATGAACCAGAGAGGGAGGGTGTGCAGGGACTCGGGGGGGGGGGTGATGAACCAGAGGGGGAGGTTGTGCTGGGGGGGGGGGGTGAACCAGAGAGGGAGGGTGTGCAGGGACTGGAGTTGGGGGGGGTGGTGATGAACCAGAGAGGGAGGGTGTGCAGGGACTGGGGTGGGGGGGGGGGTGCAGGGACTTGGGGGGGTGAGGAACCAGAGAGGGAGGGAGGGTGTGCAGGGACTTGGGGGGTGAGGAACCAGAGACGGAGGGTGTGCAGGGACTCGGGGGGGGGGTGATGAACCAGAGGGGGAGGTTGTGCTGGGGGGGGGGTGAACCAGAGAGGGAGGGTGTGCAGGGACTGGAGTTGGGGGGGTGGTGATGAACCAGAGAGGGAGGGTGTGCAGGGACTGGTGTGGGGGGGGGTGCAGGGACTGGGGGGGGGGGGTGCAGGGACTTGGGGGGGTGAGGAACCAGAGAGGGAGGGAGGGTGTGCAGGGACTTGGGGGGTGAGGAACCAGAGACGGAGGGTGTGCAGGGACTTGGGGGGGGGGTGCAGGGACTGGAGGGAGCGGGGGTTTTACCAGGGAGGGTGCGCAGGACCGAGAGGGAGGGTGGGGGGGAGGGGCTCACCGAGAGGGCGGATATGCAGGGCATGGAGGGGTTAACCAGAGAGGGAGAGGGTGTAGGGCCTGGAGGGAGGGTGTGCAGGGCCTGGGGGGAGGAGGTAATCAAGACGGGAAGCGGCTGTGGAGGACGCAGATCGAGGGCCAGAGTTGGGATTGATATTGCCCCTTGCCGTCATCCCCAACGACCCACTGAGTAGGCAAGGCCCAAGCATCATCCTGAGCCTCGTGCTGCATGTTTGGGATCTTGTAGGTGAAATGATGCAGCCAGTCTTGGGGGGAGAGGAGGAACATTGACCAGCTTTTTGTGCTCCTGAGATGCTGCTTGGCCTGCTGTGTTCATCCAGCCTCACATTTTATTATCTTGGAATTCTCCAGCATCTGCAGTTCCCATTATCTCCGAACATTGACCAGCGTTTTATTTCCGTTTGCTGGCCCTTGAACAAAGCTGTCTGTACACATTGCCACTCCCCTTTAACTTATTAAATGTTGAACTCTGGTTGTTAATATTTATTGGACTGACGATAAGACTTTTATTTTGATAACCAAGTGTGGAGCTGGATGAACACAGCAGGCCAAGCAGCATCTCAGGAGCACAAAAGCTGACGTTTCGGGCCTAGACCCTTCATCAGAGAGCCTTTTATTTTGTTAATGTTTTGGGTGATGTTTATTTGGCATTCACAACATTCCTGACAAGTCATCTAGGCCCCAGGCAGTTGTGGTGGGATGGACAGCCCTTTTGTTTGTGATAATGGGAACTGCAGATGCTGGAGAATCCAAGATAATAAAATGTGAGGCTGGATGAACACAGCCCTTTTGTTTGTATTTTGTTCTACCATCCCTACCCTCTTCTCCACCTTCGCCCCCCCCCCCCCCAAACCATCCGCATCCACATCTTTCACACTGTGTGTGGTGTTGGGGGGATGCTTACCTGTGCGTGTATGTCAGTCTGTCTTTGCGTGATAACAAAGTGTGAAGCTGGATGAACACAGCAGGCCAAGCAGCATCTCAGGAGCACAAAAACGGACGTCTTGGATTCTACAGCATCTGCAGTTCCTATTATCACTGTGTCTTTGCGTGAACGTGTGTGTCTGTTTATTTGTGAACAAAAACAAAGCTGCTGGAAAAGCTCAGCAGGTCCGTCAGCACGTTGGGGGGGGGGGGGCGGGGAGGAGTAAACGTTTCGGGTCCGGTGACCCTTTCTCAGAACTGTGCATCCGTCACTGATCCTGCCAAACCTGCTGAGCTTTTCCAGCAACTTCGTTTTTGTTCCGGAGTTACGGCGTACGCAGTTCTTTCAGTTTTTGGTTCTTTGTGAATGTGTGCTTGCTTTTCTGTGGACTTTTCGTTTGTGCGTGTGAGAGATTTTTTTTGTGGCGAGGAAAGGGGGATGTGATGTGTCACTTGGGGACTAACCAGTATCTCTGCCAGGGTTGTGAATTTCAGGAGATAGCCTGAAGGTCGTCGCGAGTGATTCAGTCAGAGTGCAGGCTCACTGATCAAACGTGACTTTGGCAATCTCACCCTCCCCCTATATTTTTATCTCTCTCTCTCTCTCTCACTTTGTCTTCTACACGCTCTGTCTTCCAACCATCCTTCTCCCTGTCTCTCCTGCAGTTTTCTCTATTTCCTCTTTCGTATTCTTTACTCGTTTTCTCTTTTCCCACGACTTTCCCCCCGCTAACAATCATAGAGATCGAAGGCACAGAAAATGGTCCTTCGACTCTGCGTCAGTCAAACCAAGCCCCTAACTAATCTCAACATGGATAAAGTTGCTACGGATCCTAGAATCTGTACTGAAAACGCCAAATGCTGGAGATCACAAACAGATCACGGGGAGAGAAAGCGAGCTAACATTTCGAGTCATGGCGACTCTTGGTCAGAGCTGAAGTGAACCCTAACCCTAACCCTATCGCCCATTAATGATACAGTTTTGGGGGAGGCGGAGAGGAAAAGGTTAATAGTTCAGATTATGTGATAGGTGTGTGAGAATGGCAGAACAATGGTCTGTGTGTGTCCTGCCAGATTTGAAAAGATACACCGTGCTACAGGGAGGGGAGAGAGGACATGATAACAGAATTAATATGCTTAAAGAAAGGGAAGAAATGAAAGTTCATTCGCAATTTGTAGGCATTGAACTCAATTTTAATTCCAGAAGCGCCTGGTCTAAGGATGAGAGGTTGGCTGTGATTCACTGGAACACTGCAGCATGCCGAGGACAGACATGTGGTCGAGCGAGCAGGACGCTGTGTTAAAATGACTGGATACGGGTTTTTGCGGAACGCCCCCGGTGTGTGGGGAAGTTTGACTCCGACCTCACTGTGGCCGATTATGTTGACATTTTTACAGCATTCTGAATTTAATATTGAGTTCAATGCCTACAAATTGTGAATGAACTCTCATTTCTTCCCTTTCCTTTTAGCCTGTTACATTCTGTTATCATGTTCTCTCCCCCCAGCCCTTCCCCACCCCCCCCCCCACCCCCCACCAATCCAGTGGAACTGTCTGCCCTTTTAAACCTGCCAGGGGACACACTATTGTTTTGCTATTCTCACATTCCAATCGCATAACCTGAACTATCGACATTTTTTCTCCACCAGTGCCCAAACTATTCTAGTCCAATTTTCCAGCACTTGATCCACAGCTTTGTATCCCTTGGCATTGCAAGAGCACATTTAACTATTTTTTAAAATGTTATGAGGGAGCTGTGATTGTAGTAGCAGCCAGAGGGTGTACAGTCACTCAGTGTGCAATGTATATCAGAAGGGCCTTGCATCAAACTGCAAACTAACCTCACTCCCTCTGTCCCTCCCCATAACTCTTCATCAACAATGAATCTCATCCCAGTGTCCCACTTTCACCCTATATCAAGCCCAATCAATCCCACTACCCTGCTCCCTCCCAATGCCCTGTATCAATTCCAAAATCCCACTGTCCTATATAAACTGCAAGCTAATCCCACAACTTCCCCCGTCTCTCCCTATAGCCCTGTATCAATCCGCAATCTTATCCCACTATTCAGCGTTCTCCCCATAGCCCTCTATAAATTGCCAAAATAACCCCACTGTAAATATCACTGCCCACTCCCTATCCTGTAATTCTCATTCCTCTCCCTATCCTTGTAAACCTCCCTCTCGGTTCCCTACCCTGTAATCCCTCACCCCACTCCCAATCCATCTATTCCTTGCTCCCCAATGCCTATCCCTGCAAACCTCACTCACTATCCCTGTAAACATCATTTCCCAATCTCTATATCTGTAATCATCACTCCCCACACCCCATTGTTGTGAACCTCACTCCTCATGTTCTATTCCTGTGTACATCACTCCCTACTCCCTATGCATATCATTCCCCACTTCCCATCCCTGTGAACATCACTCCCCACTCCCTATCCATGTGACAATTGCTCTCCATTCCCTATCCCTGTGCATATCACTCCCCACTGTCTATCCCTGTAAACATTACTCCCCACTCCCTCTCTCTGTGAATATCACTTATCGCTCCCCATCCCTTTGCTTATCACTCCCTTCTCCCCATTTCCATGATCAATCCCCATTTCTCATCCCTGTAAACCTCTCTGCCTACCTCTCAAACCTCACTCCCAACTCCCTGTACCTGTAAACCTCACTCCCCATTCCCTATCCTGGTAAACTTCATATCCAACTCCCTATCTGCATAAACCTTACTCTCCACTACCAAGTTCTGTAAACATCATTCCCCGCTTCCTATCCCTGTGATGTTCACTCCCCACTCCCTGTCCGTGAAAACCTCACTCCCCACTCCCGATTCCTCTAAACTTTGCTGCCCAGTCCCAACCCTTCCAAACCTCACGCACCACTCGCTCTTGATGTAAAACTCACTCTGCAAAATTTGTACTTGCGGAAAGCATTTGACAAAGTTCTGTACAAGAAATTATTGTGCAAGATTAAAATGCGTGGGATTGGGGAAGTGATTCGAGATGGATACAAAACTGTTTGGCAGAGATGAAGCAAACATTAGGACCTAATAGATCGTTTTCAAATTGGCAGGCAGTAACTAGTGGGGTGCCACAAGGATTGGTGCTGTTTCCAATATATTTGCAATATTTGGATGAGGGAACAAAATGTAACATCTCTATGTTTGCAGATAATAGCAAGTTGGGTGGGAAGGTGAACTGTGACGAGGATGCAGAGTTCCTTCAGCATGAGCTGGACAGATTGGGGGAGTGGGCAAATCAATGCCAGATACAGTATAATTTGGTTAATTGAGGTTGTTCATTTTGGAAGCAAAAAAATTGGTAGATTACTACCTGAATGACTGAAAATTTGGAGAGGGGAGTGTGCAGCAGGACCTGGAGATCCTTGTGCACCAGTTGCTGAAGGTAAGAAAGAGTAGGGCCGATCAGGGATAGCATAGGGAACTTGTGTGTGGAGCCTGAGGAGGTAGGGAAGCCCTAAATGAGTTTTTTGCTTCTGTCTTTACGAAAGAAACGAACTTTGTAGTGAATGAAACCTTTGAAGAGCAGGTGTGCATGCTGGAATGGATAGAGATAGACGAAGCTGATGTGCTGAAAATTTTGTCAAACATTAAGATTGACAAGTCGCCAGGCCCGGATCAGATTTGTCCTCGGCTGCTTTGGGAAGCGAGAAATGCAATTGCTTCGCCACTTGCGAAGATCTTTGCATCCTCGCTCTCCACTGGAGTCGTACCTGAGGACTGGAGAGAGGCAAATGTAATTCCTCTCTTCAAGAAAGGAAATAGGGAAATCCCCGGCAATTATAGACCGGTAAGTCTCACGTCTGTCGTCTGCAAGGTGTTAGAAAGGATTCTGAGGGATAAGATTTATGACCATCTGGAAGAGCATGGCTTGATCAAATACAGTCAACACGGCTTTGTGAGGGGTAGGCCATGCCTTACAAACCTTAACGAGTTTTTTGAGGATGTGACTAGAAAAGTTGATGAGGGTCGAGCTGTGGATGTGGTGTATATGGACTTCAGTAAGGCATTTGATAAGGTTCCCCATGGTAGGCTCATTCAGAAGGTCAGGAGGAATGGGATACAGGGGAACTTAGCTGCTTGGATACAGAATTGGCTGGCCAACAGAAGACAGCGAGTGGTAGTAGAAGGAAAATATTCTGCCTGGAAGTCAGTGGTGAGTGGAGTTCCACAGGGCTCTGTCCTTGGGCCTCTACTGTTTGTAATTTTTATTAATGACTTGGACGAGGGAATTGAAGGATGGGTCAGCAAGTTTGCAGACGACACAAAGGTCGGAGGTGTCGTTGACAGTGTAGAGGGCTGTTGTAGGCTGCAGCGGGACATTGACAGGATGCAGAGATGGGCTGAGAGGTGGCAGATGGAGTTCAACCTGGATAAATGCGAGGTGATGCATTTTGGAAGGACGAATTTGAAAGCTGAGTACAGGATTAAGGATAGGATTCTTGGCAGCGTGGAGGAACAGAGGGATCTTGGTGTGCAGATACATAGATCCCTTAAAATGGCCACCCAAGTGGAAAGGGTTGTTAAGAAAGCATATGGTGTTTTGGCTTTCATTAACAGGGGGATTGAGTTTAAGAGTCGTGAGATCTTGTTGCAGCTCTATAAAACTTTGGTTAGACCGCACTTGGAATACTGCGTCCAGTTCTGGTCGCCGTATTATAGGAAAGATGTGGATGCTTTGGAGAGGGTTCAGAGGAGGTTTACCAGGATGCTGCCTGGACTGGAGGGCTTATCTTATGAAGAGAGGTTGACTGAGCTCGGTCTCTTTTCATTGGAGAAAAGGAGGAGGAGAGGGGACCTAATTGAGGTGTACAAGATAATGAGAGGCATAGATAGAGTTGATAGCCAGAGACTATTTCCCAGGGCAGAAATGGCTAGCACGAGGGGTCATAGTTTTAAGCTGGTCGGTGGAGAGTATAGAGGGGATGTCAGAGGCAGGTTCTTTACGCAGAGAGTTGTGAGAGCATGGAATGCGTTGCCAGCAGCAGTTGTGGAAGCAAGGTCATTGGGGTCATTTAAGAGACTGCTGGACATGTATATGGTCACAGAAATTTGAGGGTGCATACATGAGGATCAATGGTCGGCACAACATTGTGGGCTGAAGGGCCTGTTCTGTGCTGTACTGTTCTATGTTCTATGTTCTATGTAAGCATGCAGATACAGCAGGTGGTAAAGAAGGCAAAAGGTATGTTGGCCTTCATTGCGAGAAGTTTTGAGTACTGGAGTAGGGATATGTTGTTGCACTTATATAGGGCCTTGGTGAGGCCACACCTAGAATATTGTGTACAGTTTTGGTCTCCTTTTGCGAGGAAAGATGCTGTTGTTCTTGAGGGAGTGCAGCAAAGGTTGACCAGTCTGATTCTGGGGACGGCAGGATTGACGTATGAGAAGAGATTGACTGGTTTGGAATTGTTTTTGCTAGAGTTCAGATGAATGGGGGGGATCTGATAGAGATTTATAAAATTCTAACAGGTCTAGAGAGGGTGGATGTTCTTGATGGTGAGTGTGTCCAGATCCAGGGGTCACAGTCTGAGGATTTAGGGTAGACCATTTAGGATGGAGATGAGATATTTCTTCACCCAAAGGCTGCAGAATTCTCTAAGTCTGCAGAATTCACTACCACAGAAAGAGGCAGCTAGATGTAGCACTTGGAGCAAATGGGATCAAAGGTTATGGGGAGAAGCAGGATTAAGCTGTTGAGTTGGACAATTAACTATTATCATGCTGAATGATGGCGAGGCTTGAAGGGCCAAATGGCCTCGTCCTGTTTATATCTTCCAAGTTTCCATGTTCCTATCCATGTAAACCTCATTCCCCGCTCCTGATCCCTGAAAACCATACTCCCCAATCCCGACCCCTCTAACCTTCACGCCCCGCTCCTGATCCCTCTAAACCACACACCATTACCTCTCCTATAAAACTCACTCACCATTTCCCCTCCCTGTAAACATCACTCCTCTCTTGCTATTCCTGCAACACTCAGCCCACTCCCAAACTCTGTAAACGTCACTCCCTATCCCTGTAACACAAACTCCCATTCCCACTCCCTGAACCCGGAAATCTCACTTCCCATTCTCTATCACTGAAAACCTCACTCACCACCCCGATCCCTGAAAACCTCATTCACCACTCCTGATCCCTGAAAATGTCACTCCCCAATCTCTATCCCTGAATCCCTGCTCTACACCCCCTTTTTTCCTGCTACCCTCACTCCCCACTCCCCATCCCTGAAAACCTCACTCATTGCTCCCGATCCTCAAACACCTCAGTCTCCACTCTTGATCCCTGTAAGCCTCACCTCATACTCCATATGCCTTAAACCTAGTTCTGCATTCCCTGTCTTTGTAAACTCTAGACCCTACAACTGGTACATGTGAGACAATGTGGGTATGAGAGAGAGCATGGGCATGTGTTTGGTGTGTGAGAGAGAGAGGGAGTGTGTATGGGTGTGAGAGAGGGGGTGTCTGTGCGCTTGGAAGAGAGACAGTACGTGAAAGAGAAGGCCTTTGGTAGTGTCAGTCTCTGTCTAAATCAGTGTGTCTGTCTGTGACAGTGTTTGAAATTCTGTGTCTGTGTTCCTGTGTCTGTCAGTGTGTCTTTGCTTATAGCTGTGTGAGTGTCTTTCTGTTTCTGAGTGTCATGGAGTTTTCCAGCATCTCTGCGCTAGTCATCAGAAATCCATCCATTCTGATCCTGTTTCCCAGGTCTTTTACCCTTGCCTTGTTATGATTATGGCATCTCAAAATAGCTGTTCAATAGTCTCATCTACATAGCTTGTCAAGAGCCTGACTGAAGTTCACATTAACTGTATCCACCACACAAACATCATCTCGAAAAACACAATCAAATTCTTTCAATATGATCTTCCTCTGTCAAAGTCATGAAGACTATCCCTGAATAATCCTTTCCTTTCCAAGTAGAGATTAATTCTATCCCTCAGAACTTTCTCTGACACTTTCCCTGCTGCAGATATTAGACTCACTACCTGTCGCTTTATAGAGTCATAGAATCATAGAGGTGTACAGCAAGATCATCCAGGCTGACCAGATATCCCAAATTAATCTAGTCCCATTTGCCAGCATTTGGCGCATCTCCCTCGAAACCTTTCCAATTCATATACCCATCCAGATGCCTTTAAATGTGATAATCTTGGTTTTTTTCTGTCCTCACTTCTTCAGAAATGCATCAGTGATAATGGGAACTGCAGATGCTGGAGAATCCAAGATAACAAAGTGTGGAGCTGGATGAACACAGCAGGCCAAGCAGCATCTCAGGAGCACAAAATCTGACGTTTCGGGCCTAGACCCTTCATCGGAGAGGGAACTGGAATAAATAGGGAGAGAGGGGGAGGCGGACCGAAGATGGAGAGAAAACAAGATAGGTAGAGAGGAGAGTATAAGTGGGGAGGTAGGGAGGGGATAGGTCAGTCCAGAGAAGATGGACAGGTCAAGGAGGCAGGATGAGGTGGTAGGTAGGAGATGGAGGTGCGGCTTGAGGTGGGAGGAAGGGATGGGTGAGAGGAAGAACAGGTTAGGGAAGCAGAGACAGGCTGGGCTGGTTTTGGGATGCAGTGGGGGGAGGGGACGAGCTGGGCTGGTTTTGTGATGCAGTGGGGGGAGGGGAAGAACTGGGCTGGTTGTGGGATGCAGCAGGGGAAGGGGAGATTTTGAAGCTTGTGAAGTCCACTTTGGTACCATTGGGCTGCAGAGTTCCCAAGCGGAATATGAGTTGCTGCTCCCTCAACCGATGTCCATTTCAAGCCCACTGACTCCCACAGCTATCTAGTATACACTTCCTCCCACCCACCCTCCTGCAAAAATTCCATCCCCATTCCCAATTCCTCTGCCTCTGCCGCACCTGCTCCCAGGATGAGGCATTCCACTCCCGCTCATCCTAGATGTCCATGTTCTTCCAGGACCGCAACTTTCCTCCCGCAGTGGTCGAGAATGCCCTTGACCGCGTCTCCCGCATTTCCCGCAACACATCCCTCACACCCCTCCCCCGCCACAACCGCCCCCAGAGGATCCCCCTTGTCCTCACATACCACCCCACCAACCTCCAGATACAACATTTCATCCTCCGACACTTCCGCCATCTACAATCCGACCCCACCACCCAAGACATTTTTCCATCCCCACCCTTGTCTGCCTTCCTGAGAGTCCACTCTCTCCGCGACTCCCTTGTCCGCTCCACACCGCCCTCCAACCCCACCACACCCATCACCTTCCCCTGCAACCGCAGGAAGTGCTACACTTGCCCACCTCCTCCCTCACCCCCATCCCAGGCCCCAGGATGACCTTCCATATCAAACAGATGTTTACCTGCACATCTGCCAATGTGGTATATTGTATCCACTGCACCCGCTGTGGCTGCCTCTACATTGGGGAAACCAATCGGAGGCTTGGGGACCGTTTTGCAGAACACCTCTGCTTGGTTCGCAACAAACAACTGCACCTCCCAGTCACGAACCATTTCAACTCCCCCTCCCATTCCTCAGACGACATGTCCATCATGGGCCTCCTGCAGTGCCACAATGATGCCACCCGAAGGTTGCAGGAACAGCAACTCATATTCTGCTTGGGAACCCTGCAGCCCAATGGTATCAACGTGGACTTCACAAGCTTCAAAATCTCCCCTTCCCCTACTGCATCCCAAAACCAGCCTAGCTCATCCCCTCCCCCCACTGTATCCCAAAGCCAGCCCAGCCTGTCTCTGCTTCCCTAACCTGTTCTTCCTCTCACCCATCCCTCTGTCCCACCTCAAGCCACACCTCCATTTCCTACCTACCACCTCATCCCGCCTCCTTGGCCTGTCCATCTTCCCTGGACTGACCTATCCCCTCCCCACCTCCCCACCTATACTCTCCTCTCCACCTATCTTCTTTTCTCTCCATCTTCGGTCCGCCTCCCCCTCTCTCCCTATTTATTTCAGAACCCTCACCCCATCCCCCTCTCTGATGAAGGGTCTAGGCCCGAAACATCAGCTTTTGCGCTCCTGAGATGCTGCTTGGCCTGCTGTGTTCATCCAGCTCCACATTTTGTTATCTTCAGAAATGCAAATGGTTTGACTGTCCTTTGGCACCTCTTCTGTATTGGAGAGTATTTGAAAATTAATCAGAGACTCTGGCAATCACTCTCCTTGCCTGGGCAACATCTTATCTGAGTCTGGAATTTGTCCACCTTCAAGTTCCCTACAACTGATAACACCACCTCCCTCTGGATGCTATTTCTTTCCAGTATGTCACAGTGAGAAATGGACAAGGTTTCCAAGACACAAACCCTTGTCCTTATAGAAATCTAATCTACTTCCCTGGTGTACTTCACTATGCAAAACATTAAATTGCACATTTTTCTAATTGGCTGCTGACACTCTGCCTTATATTTCTAAAATTTTCCATCTGTATTTGTGCATTGGAGGTTTGCAATTTGCCCTTGCCCCTAAAGCAAACTGACGTACAATAATGTTTCCAACAGAACTTTATTGACCTTTAAATTTATTAATTTCCTAAACTTCATTAAAACTGCCTTATATTATGGTTCTTCAAAAATGCATATTTCAAAAAAGAAATTTTCTAACTCAGTTTCTCCATCAATTTCTGCCCTTGTTTCAGTTAACATGGAGTTCTGTCTCCTCACACAATCAAACCCTAGTATCCAGGCAGACGGTGACTATGGCAGGACTGTCAATAGCTGTAAGCAATCCACCACTGTAAGTGTCATTTGCCTGCACTGTAGCTTCAAGGTATAAAAAGGCTCAAACAGGTGTCGGTGAGATGATGCTTGCTGTAGGGTCAAAAAAAAGGCCTAAGCCTGAATAGGCTGTTTCACGATTTCAGTAAATAAAAGGAAGGGTTGTATAGAGGACAATGCCTTAACCTGAAAACAAAATAGAGCAATGGTTGAAAGGGCGTTGCACAAATATAGCCATTTTCAGAATCTAGTCTTTGCTCCCACATGAAGTATTTAACAAAAGCAGGTGGCATGTGCAAAAAAACTTGTATTTTTTCCCAGATTATTATGCAAAGAAATAAACTTGAAAGCACTTTTATTTTAAGGAGACTGGATGCATGTACAACACAGCTTTGTGTGTATGTGTCGAGGTCATTTTGGGCAGGGAGCTGGGTTGTAGGCATCAGTAAAGACTTGAGGATCTGCAACCTGGATAGGGTAGGGAAGACAGCCCAAGCTCATAAAAAAGGCATAATAATTAGACTTATCTTCCAAGTGTTGTCCAGTTGTTTATTTTTGTTTATGGGGCAAAGACATCACTGCCAACGCCAGCATTTATTGTCCATTCGCACTTGCCCCCAAGAGAAGTTTATCTCACTGTTTTAACATTTCACTTTCACCAGGAGCTGCAACTGAGACTTGACAGGCATGCAGCCTGTTCTCGAATTAATATTCCTTGTGAACATAAAGATGGCAATAGTGATGCAGAAGGCTATATGCTCCAAACTTTTATTCTTTGCTGCAACAAAGTCATTAACAGCTGCTGTCCTACATTGCCCTTTCCCTTTGTTTTGGAACTATCTATTTATGTTATTGGGAGGGGTTTAGAGGAAAGCTTCACCACTTGGTGATTTCCAACAAATTGTTTCATTTGCATTTTCACAGTTGGGGAAAACTGACTGGAAGATTAGGAAATAAGAGATAACTTGCAAGAAGCACTAGGAATTTTTGTTTTTGAGATTACCCTCTTAAACAGAAGTTCAAAGCACAAAGTGTGGAGCTTCAAATAATGAAGCTCTGAAAGTTTCCAGCTTTGAATCTTTGTGTTAGAAATAAATACATTGAGAAGAATAACGGCAGGTGAAGCGAGGAGCAGGAAGATAAATATAAAGTGACAAAAGACACAAGTCCCACAGATATTCTGTGGTGTTAACATGCTAGTTGTGTGCACAGCAAGTCACAACAAGAGCAATAATAGAGCAGGGATGAAGACAGAATTAGGGAGATTGAAGTTAATGCTGCATAATTACTAATCTAGGGCTTGCAGAGGTCAAACAGCCCTATTTTAAATGTATGCATGTTTCACAGGAATAGAAAGGTATATTTTCAGACTAATACAATTTTGAGGATATACTCTCAGTAAAATGTGGATAGAAGAAATAATCATGAAAAGGATTGTGTGCAGAGATAATAAAGTGTGAAGTGGATGAACACAGCAGGCCAAGCAGCATCTCAGGAGCACAAAAGCTGACGTTTTGGGCCTAGACCCTTCATCAGAGAGGGGGATGGGGAGAGGGTTCTGAAATAAATAGGGAGAGAGGGGAAGGCAGACCGAAGATGGAGAGAAAAGAAGATAGGTGGAGAGGAGATAGGTCAGTCCAGGGAAGACGGACAGGTCAAGGAGGTGGGATGAGGTTAGTAGGTAGGAGATGGAGGTGCGGCTTGGGGTGGGAGGAAGGGATGGGTGAGAGGAAGAACAGGTTAGGGAGGCAGAGACAGGCTGGACTGGTTTTGGGATGCAGTTGGTGGAGGGGAAGAGCTGGGCTGGTTGTGTGGTGCAGTGGTGGGAGGGGACGAACTGGGCTGGTTTTGGGATGCGGTGGGGGAAGGGGAGATTTTGAAGCTGGTGAAGGCCACATTGATACCATTGGGCTGCAGGGTTCCCAAGCGGAATATGAGTTGCTGTTCCTGCAACCTTCAGGTGGCATCATTGTGGCACCGCAGGAGGCCCATGATGGACATGTCATCTAAAGAATGGGAGGGGGAGTGGAAATGGTTTGCGACTGGCAGGTGCGGTTGTTTATTGCGAACTGAGCGGAGGTCTTCTGCAAAGTGGTCCCCAAGCCTCCGCTTGGTTTCCCCAATGTAGAGGAAGCCACACCGGGTACAATGGATGCAGTATACCACATTGGCAGATGTGCAGGTGAACCTCTGCTTAATGTGGAAAGTCATCTTGGGGCCTGGGATAGGGGTGAGAGAGGAGGTGTGGGGGCAAATGTAGCATTTCCAGCGGTTGCAGGGGAAGGTGCCGGGTGTGGTGGGGTTGGAGGGCAGTGTGGAGCGAACAAGGAAGTCATGGAGAGAGTGGTCTCTCCGGAAAGCAGACAAGGGTGGGGATGCAAAAATGTCTTGGGTGGTGGGGTCGGATTGTAGATGGCGGAAGTGTCGGAGGATAATGCGTTGTATCCAGAGGTTAGGTTTAGATGACATGTCCATCATGGGCCTCCTGCAGTGCCACGATGATGCCACCCGAAGGTTGCAGGAACAGCAACTCATATTCCGCTTGGGAACCCTGCAGCCCAATGGTATCAATGTGCACTTCACCAGCTTCAAAATCTCCCCTTCCCCCACCACATCCCAAAACCAGCTCAGTTCGTCTCCTCCCCCCACTGCACCACACAACCAGCCCAGCTCTTCCCCTCCACCCACTGCATCCCAAAACCAGTCCAGCCTGTCTCTGCCTCCCTAACCTGTTCTTCCTCTCACCCATCCCTTCATCCCACCCCAAGCCGCACCTCCATCTCCTACCTACTAACCTCATCCCACCTCCTTGACCTGTCCGTCCTCCCTGGACTGACCTATCCCCTCCCCACCTATACTCTCCTCCCCACCTATCTTCTTTTCTCTCCATCTTCGGTCCGCCTCTCCCTCTCTCCCTATTTATTCCAGTTCCCTTCTCCCCATCCCCGTCTCTGATGAAGGGTCTAGGCCCGAAACGTCAGCTTTTGTGCCCCTGAGATGCTGCTTGTCCTGCTGCGTTCATCCAGCTCCACACTTTGTTCACGTGGATTCTCCAGCATCTGCAGTTCCCATTATCTCGTGTGCAGAGATAAGATCTTTCACACATTACAGGGATATCAGTTGTTTATATTGAAAGTAGGTAACACAACATCAGTGACAAAACCTGAAGAATCTGGGTAAGTGTAGGAAATCCAAGCTTTTTACACAGCACTAACTGAAAAAAAGACATTAGATGTGATTTTCAATATCTAAAAATAAAAAGATGTGGCATTTAGCCACATCATCACAACTACCTTTAAGTACACAAAAATGCAAATTGTTCCCAATGTGGCACCTCTGTACCTCAGATCTGAGGCAATTGCTGTAATTTTCAAATCTTTTTTAATTATTTAAACACTTCCAATGACTAGAAGCAGGGTTAAAACTAACAGCCCACTCCACGCATTTCCTGGCTGTTGTACGTAGCTCAACAAATTTTACTTACTTTATTAAAAAAAATTTAAGACTATCAGCTTTATAAGTATATAAAATAACAGCAAGAAAAAAAGGAACAAATGTTGAGGTACTAAACGCCTGAGGTAGTCCAGTAAAAGCACACAGTAATGCCCTGGTCCATCACTGGTGAATATACTTCCTTCGGTGTTCCTTAGCAATGTAATGTTTTCTCTTTCTCTCTCAATTTTATTTTTCACAACTCAATTAATTAAAAAAAAATTTCCTAGAAAAGGGACTGGACCAGATATCAAAGTTGTTTATCTTTCTCTCTTTCAATGTTTCATTTATTTTTAATCTCTTTCAGTTAATACCATACTCCTCACCTGTGGGGACTCTTAGTTTCATTCCACTTTCTTTCCATACTACAAATTCCAGGGTTGGAAAAAAAAGACAAGATATAATCAAGACAGATTTGTGTCCACCACACAAAGTTCCAATTGTAACTCTGTCTGACACAAGAAGATGACATGTTTTATTGTGGGAAAAACACCACACTAAAATCTTGGCCACTTGGAAGGAATTAAGTTTAGTTCAAAAAAGCGGAATAAATTTTAAGTTAATACCACACATGGTTGGCATTACCTTATCAATCATCACAGTTCATTTAAGTTTTGGCAAGAATTCACAATTTTCTAGCTTTTTAACACTGTGGAAGGCTTAGTATAAAAGAATAAAATTAGACAAATCAAGAATCAGTTTAGCTCAAATGAAGGCTGCTTTTTCTCTTTGCATCCCAATTTTATTCCACAAATTTTGCACATCACAGAAATATATACTCAGCAACGAACAAAGCTCGGCTAGCTCATGGTATCCTACCAATTGGTTGGTGGTACAGGCAGAGGAAGAAGAATGCAATGTACCTTTGTGTGCATTGCGGCCTAATCCCAAAACCCCTTTCAGAGACATTGAACAGTAATTATCTTGTAGAAAGTATTTGTGAAGATTGTGCCCTTTATAATTTCCCAACGTTTTTTAGAAGATTCCATTGAAGTCAAACATTTACAATGGGCATAAAGCAGGGTAGTTCTCTCTAGACTTTATTGGGTTTTCTTTTAAAACGAGATTCCAGAGTTATTTCCAAAAGAAATTAATGGGACTGTTTTTAATCTCACCGTGGTTGCCCAATGGGATAGCAGTGAGTAAGGATCACTGACACTGGTGCACTTGTGCAGTGTCATGGACTTGACAGGATTGAGAGAACGCGATAATGTGCCCAGCTCATTTCAGAATTCAGGATCATCTGAAGTTTAGATGATCTTTCTGCTGATGTGCACAAAGCTGGAATGGATTCATTGCCTGTGAACACACAGCTCACTGATTCGTACATAATGTACATTTATAACGCAATGCAAAACACTAGTCTAACAACACCAGATAACTGCATGATTCTGCAGAATATGCAAGTGTTGATCCCCATCTGTGAGTGAAGAATATACTTTTCAAAAATCCAAATCCCCAAACTACAAGGCATTTTTGCACGAATGTATGGTGGTACACTGATGAGGCTTTCTGCATCTAAAGCATGAGGCCAACGCGCTTTTGTTGCTTGTCTAATAGATGAGCGACAGAAACAATTCCACACCTGTGAGGTCACAATCCTCAACAGAACCACTGTCTGTTAAAACCAAACACATAAAAGAAACCTCTCCCTACCCCATCAGCCTTTGGCAAAACCTTTAGCAATTTTACTCATGGATAAAATTTCATCAGGTTAGCTTCTGGAGCTTGGCAAACAGAAGTGCAATGGGACCCTACACTTCAATGGGTTTTCTGGAGAGGGATGTGACACTGTGACAGATTCTGCAGGGTGTGGATCCTTTACAAGGGGAAGCAGCTATTCTTTTGTGACAATAAAATGTGAGGCTGGATGAACACAGCAGGCCCAGCAGCATCTCAGGAGCACAAATGCTGATGTTTCAGGCCTAGACCCTTCATCAGAGCATGTGCTCCTGAGATGCTGCTGGGCCTGCTGTGTTCATCCAGCCTGACATTTTATTATCTTGGATTCTCCAGCATCTGCAGTTCCCACTATCACTGATTCTTTTGTGACGCCTTCTTTAAATTGCAAAGTGCTGGCAGCTAGCAACAACTGTAGCCATAGCAACTCTTACCCAAGTAAGCTCTGCAAGCAACATAAAAACTGCAAAATACTCTCACCAGATTATTTTTAAAATGCTTGACACATTAAACAGCATAGGTGCCAAATAAATACAATACTGCACAGGAGGGTGGTCAGCACAATTCCTCTCAAGATGGACCTGGGTTCAGATCATTGTGGGTTAATGCTATTTGACTGCTCCCGAGGCAGTACCCTCTCATAACCACACTATAAACCCGCCTTCCCATTCTCACATCTCTGCATTACCTTGTGAACATCTTGCTACATTTAAGGCCCCATAAAAACTTGAGTTTTTTTTCTTGGAGACCAATGGGTAGTCTACAGGGAATTGTCTGCAGGTTAAAGCTCCCCCAGCAACCTCAGCTGGGGAAAATAAAAACTGTAGTTTGCTTCCTGACGTTTAAAGAAAAATTTTACCTAGTCAAGAACAAGTGTAAGGGAAAAGAAAAATAAACACCAATTCACTCAACAAATTCCTATAGTCAAAACCTTTGGGAGGTAAACCAAAGGACTTTAGCCTAAACTACAGAATGTGGAGATGCCACTACCATTTTTTTCGTCCTAATTGCTAAGAGGTAGATGAAAAAAAAATCAAATGGTTTTACAGGTCTTGTTCCCCTCTTCACTCGGCAAGGCTTAACAGAATACTCTACTTCATAAAGCTGACTAGGGTTCCAGGCAGGTGTTGCCACAAATAACACTTCTACAGATCGTGCTAGTGGGTAACATGTTGTCTGATTCCCGTGCAGCTGGATGTGTGTCCTATAAAACAGATTGTCCTGCTGACCATGCATGGGTGGAATAATACTCAGTCCAATGGTTAATTGCACACTGATGAGGAAATCCATCGTTTACAGTCACTTAGGTGGATCCTGCGATTCTGTCCTTTAAGAGCTGTTGGAGTCTGAACAAACACTTGGTGTGGTCCTTTCCACTTTGGTCCAAGCTTGGGGCGATCCCAGTCCCGGACAAGTACAAAATCTCCAATCTCTGGCCACAAAGATCAACCCTGAATCTCGAGGTCTTGTTCCGGTGTCTGCGGAGGCGGTCCGAAGGCACACTTTACCTGTGAATGGAGAAACTTTAAAGATGATGTTAGTTGACGGAAGTACCTTTGCATTTCTTCTCCCATCACACTTAGGTCAGTTTGGGTGGGTGGGCTGGTATTGGCATCCCATGGTGTTCTGCTGGGTCGGCCATAGGCTATTTCCGCTGCTGACAGCCCAGTAGTAGAATGGGGTGTTATTCGCATGTGATACAAGGCTAGTGGCAAAACCTTTAGCCAATTAAGGCCGGTTTCTAATGTCAACTTGGTCAGTTTAGTTTTAAGTGTTCCTTTAGCTCTTCCCACTCTCCCTGCCGCCCGGGGGTGGTAGTCACAGTGGAATTGTTGTTGGATGTGTAACGTATCACACAGTTCCTTATTAATTTTCCCTACAAAGTGAGGGCCGTTGTCTGAACTAATTTGTCACAGCACTCCAAACCTCGGTATTATTTCAGTTAATAATAGTTTTACTACTGTTGAGGCTTTGTTGTTTGTTGTTGGGAAAGCCTCTATCTACTTATTGAATACATCTATAATGACAAGACAATATTTGTAACATTTTACGCGTGGCAGTTCAATAAAATCTAGCTGAATGCATTCAAACGGTCCACCTGGCAAGGGTGCTTTTCCTGGTGAGTATCTCACCCCCTGACCCACATTGTTTAGCTGGCATGTGAGACAAGATGCTCTATGAGACTGGGCTGCCTCAGCCAGTCTGGGGTGCCACCAGGTACGGAGCATAACACCACTCATTCCCTCCTTGCCAAGGCGGGTGTCAGAATGCAGACAGTCAACAAGCATCGGTAACAAAGTATCAGGTACACACACTTGGCTGACTTGGGTAACCCAAAGTCCTGAGGACGCAGAATGCAAACATTCATGCGCCTTCCAAATATTCTTTTCAGAAGCAGGGGTGTCCCCCTGTAAGTGCCGAACAGTGACTATATCCGGCATGCCCGTCTTGTCTGAAGGCATGCGATTTACCGCCTGCTTGTTCATAGAGGGTATAATAAAAATTTGGTCTGCAGCAGCCTGCTTAGCAGCCAGATCAGCCCGAACGTTGCCCTGAGTAACTATAGAATCAACAGAGGCATGGACAGTGCATTTGATAATAGCCAATTGTTTATGGAGGAGGATTGCCTGGAGGTTTTTAACAGACAGGGAATCCTGGATAGGTGTACCTGAGGACGTTAAAAATCCACACTGGGTCCGGAGAAGGGAGTGGGGCATCAGTAAGGGCCGGGCAGGGAGAGTTAGAAATTGGTTCCTTAACAGGCAGTCATGTGGGGGTTCACTCAGAAATGTGACTGGGTTAATAGTGGAGCAGAGATAAGGAATAAATCACAGAGAGAATCTGGGAATAAGGGGGTAATCCCTGAGCTACAGTGTCCACGCGAGTGGAGTAGTAGGCAAGCGGTCGTTACAATTCAACTTTAAAGGGCCTATTGCAAACCTGTCAGTTTCAGTATGGTGTCTGTGCGTGTCTAAGTGAGGTAGTACCACACGGGGTGGGACAGTTTCACTACTGCCACTTCAACTCTGCCAGTGCTGTTTGCTGTTGGGACCATTGGGCCCCTCACGGTCCCTTGTCCCCAACAAGCACAACCTTAATGGCGAATTGTCACATGCTTCCTGAGCCAGGAGTTTTGCGCTGCATGGCAGAACCTGGTTGCCTTGGGATCTTCCTTGAGAATACGGCTTCCTGGGAACAGTCAGCTTGGGAGGCTCCCCAGGGGTGGTGGCCGCAAAAAAATTGAAATTACCTTGTATGTGGGCTCACCGCCCTGGGAAACAGCACAATGACGGTATTGTAGGCAGTCAACCAAGAATTAACTGAACTTCGGCTCTGTACTCAGCAAACCCGGTATGCAGTGGACTATCAGCTGGCTCAGCAAGGAGGAGTATGCACTATTATAGGGGACAAGTGCATTACCCATGTAACCAATGAGTCCTATAACACTACCCAGGCGGTTCAAGCCATACAGGGGCAGTTGGAACAGTACAGAGAGGGACCCCAAACTGGGGAGGGCTTGTTAGGATGGCTTATGGGCGGTTCTTGGGGCTCATACCTGCTACATAGTCGTTTTAGCAGTTATCATAGCGGTCTGCTGTACATTTATGGCATGCCTGAACCCTTGCTGCAGACTTGTGTTTGACAGACTGGCAGCTCCCTTCTCAGGCCCGATGTAGGTTATCATGAAAAGATAAAAGGAGGGAATGAGATGTTATTGGGATAAAATCCCATTGATTTCTATACTTCTATAAATTAATGTCCTTTATCTGTCTACACATAGGTGTGCAGGCACTGCCCTGAAGCTTCCTGCCCAGCTAGGAATTTGGTCTAAGACTTTGTAACTCCTTATCTTCCTACACATCAGTATGCAGACACTGCCTTAAGCTTCCTGACTGAATAGAATTAGAGTTAAACTGTCTCAAATAAGGTTAAGTGAGGAACATTTGTAAGGGTGTGAGACTTCTGAAGCATGTAACTTCTGTTGCTGACAAAGGGGCCAGGGCACTGACTTTGTTCCAGCCAGACACACCGGCAACTGAAATTACAATCTGTCCCGATAACAACTTGAAATCGCCTCCTGCCATTAGCAGCCACTCCACGAACGATCGATACTATATCCTGGTCTTTTATGTTCTTGATGTAATAATTGTTTTGTATCCTGTCTTTGTCTGTTGTAATAATTGTTTCATGTATCATGTCATTGTGAAATTTGAAATTGTTTTATGTATTATGTACTTAGTAAAGTATAAAAAGCGGGGATTGTCCGCTGCTCAGGGAGAGTTACTTACGAGACTGCACTCTGTGCCGGGTTGAGTACAGCGATTCTCCACAGCTTGTACTTGCTTGGAAATAAAAGGATTTGTGTTTTTCTAAACAGGTCAGTGTCTTGTTATTGCATCAAATCTGTGAGGGTCTCCGAAAACGAACCTGACAACAGGCCATCTCCAACTTATTTCCAGGCCTACAACATCCCTGTTTTCAATGAACATAGATACCAAGTACTCTTTTAACACCTCAGCAATTGCTTTGGACTCCACACACATTGTGTGACCCTCTGTCACAGAGTCCATGAGCGTTGGAAAGAAAGTGAGAACTTAGTTTATTAAAAATAATTTGCCTCCTTCGATAGTTACAGCTTGATGCTGTGTCTAACACTGTGCTGTCCCTATCCTGGGAGTGTTTGATGCGGGACAGTGTACAGGGAATTTTACTCTGTATCCTACCCCACACTGTCCCTGTCTTGGGAATGTTTGATGGGGATAGTGTAGAGGAAGCTTTACTCTATATCTAAACAGAGCCTCTCTCTTTTCCAGTGAGGTTTTACCAGCAGAGCCCAGTGTGAATGAGTGATGCATAGAAACATAGAAGATAGGAGCAGGAGGAGGCCGTTCAGCCCTTTCAGCCTGCTCCACTATTCATCAAGATCAAGGCTGATCGTCCAACTCAATAGGCTAATCCTGCTTTCTCCCCATAACTTTTGATCATGTTCACCCCAAGTACTATATCTAGTCGCTTATTGAATATATTCAACATTTTGGCATCAACTACTTCCTTCATCAGAATCTTGGATTGTATGAGAATCTTCCGAGTGTGACAGACATTGACGAAATGTGTGAGTTATATATTACCATCCTTCTCCGCTATATTCCTCAGTTAGACCACACTGGGGGTACCGTGCACAGTTGTGGTCTCCATATCCCTCCAATAGGCCACACAGTTCCGGTCCCTATAATCCAAAACGTCTGGAAACACACTGGAGAAGGTGACCACGGAAGATTTCAAAGATTGATTCCAGAACCGAGAGGTTACAAATCCTCGGACAAAGATTGAACAGACTGGGGCTGTTCTCTCTTGGAAAGAGCAGGCTGATTTCGGAAAGCTGATCGAGGTCTTTGAGATTATCAGTTGGGAGGGGGGTTTGCGGTCTTGATGGTGAGAATACTTTTCCATTGGGGTTGGAGCAGAACCAGGAGACATTCGACTGGAAAGAGCTGGGAGTGAATCGAAATGGGAATTCTGCAGAACTGTCTTTCCCCGCCAAGATTGGTTTGGGGAATGTTGAAGTCTCTGCCACATTGAGAAAACAAGGAGTTAGAGGGTGGAAGCTGGATAGAAAGATGGAGGGAGAGAAGGACAGGGTGATGGAGGTGTGGGAGAAGGGGCAGAGGAGGAAGCTAGTATGGAAGTGGGACCAAATGGCCTTTTTTTAGCTGTACTTCTTGTTGATAAAGTTCTCAGTCCCTCCTTTGAACATAGTGGGAAATTTTGATGAAAAAGATTAGGAACACGTGTCTTCACCTGACAGGAGATCAGCAAGAATCAAAATAATGTGGATGAAATAAACTGTCTCCAAAGACAGGAATTTTCAGACTCAGGAGAAAACACCTCTTATAGAAAGATCATTATTTTGTTAACGTTTGGAAAGATTGCCCACCATGACCCTCCTTCCCTCTTGCCCTCTCTCTCTCTGTCAGGGAGATATCTGGACACTGACTGGTGTTCCTCAGTCGCACCCCACACTCTCGTTCTCTCTCTCTTTCTTAGGGAGATATCTGTACACTGACGAGTATCCTTCAGTCACCCCTCTTTCTCTGGGAGATACCTGTACACTAACTGGTGTCCTTCAGTACCCCCTTTTTCTCAAGGAGGTATCTGAGCACTTATCGGTGTCTCTCAATCCCCTCTTTGTCAGGGAGATATCTGTTTTGAAGTATGTTGGAATTATCAAATCATATCTATGAAAAAAGTTGATTTTGCATGTAAAAAACAGTAAAAAAAGCCAACCATTGTCTCATATAAATCACTCAGTCACTCAGACGACGGATGTAGGGAGGGGTGTAGGGGCTGGAGGAGGTTACAGAGATAGGAAGAGGGAGTGAGGACAATAGGCAATGATGGGGAACAGTATGTTACCGCAAGCAGGGGAGTTTCTCCAGTTCTCAGCTAGTTCCTTATCTCTTGGCCAAGGTTTCTGTCACTCCCCTGCTTCATCGTGTTGGAAATGACCTTCTCCTTTTGAAGGGATACAGCAAAGAGCAGGCAAATCAGAAGTTTCATTCCCAGGAGCTGGATCACTACAGCGACTGCTCTGGGATCACGGACAGACTAGGTGCTATCTCGCCCTCCATACCTCCAACGCAACAGGGAATTTCCCAACTTCATCACTGTAAGTGTCACTGAGATTCTTCATGTCAGTACAGATGATAGGGAAGATTTTCTCTCTCTCTCTCTGTACCACTGTCCGTCTCTCACTCTCCCCCTCCCACAGTGCGTTGCTTGCTTAGGGCTGACCATATGACAATGCCTCCTCCCTCAGCAAAGACCCCTCCCAGTACTGCAGCACTCCCTCAGCCCTGACCTTCTGACAGTGCAGCGCTCTCTCAACACTGAACTTCTAACAGTGCAGCGCATCCTCAGCACTAATCCTGACAGTGCAGCGCTCCCTCAGCACTGATCCTGTGACAGTGCAGCACTCTCTCAACACTGAACCTCTGACAGTGCAGCGCACCCTCAGCACTGATCCTCTGACAGTGCAGCGCTCCCTCAGCATTGACCCTCCAACAGTGCAGAGCTGCCTCAGAGCTGACCCTCCAACAGTGTGTAGCTCCCTCAGTGCTGACCCTCTTGACACTACAGAGCTCCCTCAGTACTCGACATTCAGAGCTGTGTATCATGAAGGTACAGAGCGTATTTGTAACACCTCACACATTGAAGCTGTCAGTCGGGAGATACCAGCAGATTTCAATACAAATACTTAGGCTACTGACCCTGGGCAGACCAGCAGTCGGGAGAGTTTTGCAGTGCATTGTGAAATTTTTGGTGGAGATTGAGGGCGATCAGTGAGAGACCCAGGAGAGGACACAGATTGAGGGCAATCTGTAAGAGACCTGGAGGAGCACACAGATTTACGGTGATTGACTAAAGGCCTACAGAGGGACAGAGTCTGAAGGCTAACGGCAGCCAGAGGGAAGGTCCTGACTTGAACCACTCACCCACGTTGAGTGATCGATTTCGATTTCGGAATGGGGGAGGGCAATGCCAGTACGATCCCAGAAAGAGCCACTTCCCCCTACGTGACTCAGCACACGGCCCAAATTAGATCTGAAACAGGAAATTACAAAGTTATTCAGAGATATAAATCCAGATTCAAGAATCACACTGACTCCACCAGTAACAAACAGGCATCAAAAGCAAGGTACAGTCCTATAGTCGTAATATTAATGGACACGTAATCCAGAGGGTATAGTAATGTTGAGATTATATCACAGGCCTAGCAATCCAGATGATATGGTCGTGTAGAGTTGCTATTACTGGAGTAGAAATCCAGAGAGTGCAAGAATCTCAATGTTACGTTACTGAACTGTTAATGGCGAGGGTATCTTAGTGTAAAGGCAACATGATGGCTCAGTGGTTAGCCCTGCTGCTTTGCAACACCAGAGACCCAAGTTTGATTCCAGCCTTGGGTGACTGGCAGTGTCGAGTGTGCACATTTTCCCTGTGTCTGCGTGGGAGGTGTTCCGGTTTCCTACCACAGTTAAAAAAGACATGCAGGTTAGGTGGATTGGCTATGCTAAGTTGTGCAGGTTAGGTAGGTTGGCCGTAGGAAATGCAAAGTTACAGATGGGTCAGGGAATGCTCTTTAGAGAGTTGGTGTGGGCTTAATGGGCTCAACGGCCTACTTCCACACTGTAGGGATTCTATAATCAATGAGCAAAAATAATATCGCTACAGTTGTGTAGAGGTTGGACTAGTAATCTGGAAGTACAGTAGAGGTTACGTTACTGATTTTGAAAGTTAGAGAGTATGGCCATGTAGCTATTTTACTGGGGTAAAATTCAGAAGGCACAGGAGAGGTTATGTTACTGGACTAATAACCCAGAGGGTGCAAGAGTGCATAAGTAATATTACTGGGCTAGTAATCTAGAGAGTTCAGTAATGTAGAAGTTACATGTTTGAATTAGTAATCCAGAGGGTACAGCAGTGTAGAAGTTGTTTTACTGGACCCATCGTCCAAAGGGTACTGCAGCGTTGTGGTTATATTACTGGATTAATAATCCTCAGAGTACAGTAATTTCAATGAATTCTAGAATGTATCATAGCATGTGGATACGTGAGTGTGAGTGCGTATGAGTGTATGAGTCTGCTAGTGAAAGTCTGTGAGTGTGCATATCTGTGTCAATGTATGTGTGATATATGTGCGTGAGTGTGCATGTGAGTGAGTACATGTATGTGTCTCTGTGTATGTGTCTATGAGTCTGTGCATATGTATGAGGGCGTCTGTCTGTGTTATTGTGTCCGTGTGAATCTGTAAGTGAGTGTCAGTGAGAGTAAATATCTGTCTGTGAATGTGTGTTTGTGGTCTGAGTGTGCGTTTGGGTGTATGTACGTGAATGTGTGCATGTTTGTGAGGCTTTGGAAGTGTATATTGTTTATGCATGTGTGAGTCTGTAAGCTTGTGTGACTGTGTCTGAGTGTGTGTGACTGTATGTGTGTGTGTGTGGTTGTGAGTTAGTCTGCGTGAGTGTGAGTGTCTGTGTCTGAGTGTGTGTGAGTTTATGTGTATATGCATGTGTGAGTGAGTGTGCGTATGTGTCTTAATGTATGAGTCTGTGTGTGTGTGCCTGTGAGCGCCTGTGTAACTACATGAGTCTTTGTGTGAGTGTACATGTGCGTGTGACTGTGAGTCTGCATATATGAATGTGTGCATGTGACTGAATGTGTGTGTGTGAGACTATTATTTTGTGTGTGCATGAGTGAGTATGTGTGCACGTGTGACTATGACCCTGTGTGTGTGTTTGTGTGTGTGTGTGTAGATCATTGAGTGTGTGTATGTGTGTGTCTATGCGTGAATGTGTATGAGGGACTGTGAAAGTCATTGAGTGTGTGTGAGTCCAAGCTTGTGTGGTCGGTGTATGATGTGTGAGTGCGTGTGCGAGAAAGTATGCTCTTTTCATTTGAATGTACATTTCAGTGAGTGAGTGTGTGAGTATGTGAGTGTGAATGTTTGTGTGTGTGAGTGTGTGTAATCAAGAGTGTGTGTGATTGAGTGAGACTGCGAGAATGCATGTGTGTGTGTAATCAAGGGGTGTGAGAGTGTGAGTGATTGAGAGTGTGTGCGAGTGTGTGAGTCTAAGTATGAGCGAGTGTGTGTTTCTGTGAGCACGAGTGTGTGTGCATGAGAGTCAGTGTGATTGAGAGTGCATATGCAAGTATGAGTGTGTGTGATCTTGTGAGTGTGTGTGTACAAGCGTGTTTAAGACCATGAGAGTGTGTGAGTATATGTCAGTGTGAGGGAGTGTGATCAAGAGTAAGTGTGTGTGATCCAAAGTGATTGTGCAAGATTGTATGAGTAAGTGTGTGATCAACAGCGAGTGTCAGAATATGTGAGCGTGTGTGATCAAGTGTGAGTGTGCGAATATGAGCGAATGTGTGTGATCAAGAGTGAGTGAATGTGAGAGTGAGTGTGTGTGATCGAGACTGAGTGAGTGATCAAGAGTGAAAGTATGTGTGTGAGAGTGAGTGTGCAAGTGTGATTGTGCATGTCAGAGTGAGTGATTGAGGGTGAGTGTAAGAGTGTGTGTGAGTGAGTCTGTGTGATCAAAAGCGAGCTTATGAGAGTGCAAATGAGTGTGTGAATGTGCGAGTGTGAGCGATCGAGAGTGTGTCTGTGTGTGACCGAGAGTGAGTGTGCGAGTGTGAGTGAGTGTGTGTGCCCTCAGTCGCTCCGCTTGCTGACCCTCCCTGGTCTCTGCACCTTGTACAGATGGCTGCTGCCTACGTGGCTGCCCTGGGCCGCCTGGCCTCGGTGGCAATGAGCTGTGTGTCGGGGGCCCAGGGCCTGACGCTGTGGTCCGGCCTTATCGGCTTGCGCCTGCTCGCCCTGTTCATCGCCGATCGGACCTGGAGCGGCAGCCGGACCCACTTCGTCTGTAACAGCACCGCCGCCTCCTCCTCCGTCACGGAATTCTGCACCACCTCTTGCTTCAACCTCCACTTCCAGTTCCCTGTCGACATCTTCTGGCACTTCAGCTTCCTGCTGGCACTTCTGCCCATCATCTGCCTCTACATGCTGGCTCCCCGGCGCCGCCCCGGCCTACCAGAGGCCGGGCCCTTGCCCCAGGAGGAGAAGGAGAGAGGGCGCCTGTCCTTGGAGGAGCCCCGAGGGCGGGCGCAAGGCCGGGGTCGTCCTTGGCTCTCCATCGGCTGCAGCCTCTCCCTGGTGGCCCTGGAGTCCGCCTTCGTCTGGGTCGTGCTGAAGATCCAGCTGCCTCTGGTTCTACCCCCCTCCATCAGCTGCCTAATGGCCCCAGGGAGTGCCTGCAATGAGGCCAGCGGGGGACCCCTGACATGCATCCTGGTTGACCGGGCCAATAAGTTGGGGGCCCTGTCCGTCATGGCCTTCACCTCCCTCCTCAACGTGGGTGTCTCCCTGGGTTACGTCGTCACTGTCTGCCTGGCCCCTAGAGGGAGCCGCTGGGCCTGAGTCGACCCCCCCATCCTCCACTCCTTCCCCCTTCATCACTCTCACCCCTGTCGAAACCCTCTGCTCTCCCCCGATTCCTCACCACCCCCCACGCCATGGCTATCTTGATGCCAATCTCTCCACAAACCTTCAAAGAAGGGAAATAAAAAAAAGCCCTTCAGCCCACCCTGGGGAGACGCCTCGTCCAGATGATCACCGCTCCCGATGCTCTGCCCAGTCTCCCTCCATCTGAAAATGCTTCGTTTCCTTCCCCCACTCCCTCGCTTCCTCCCCCAACTCTTCCAATCGTCCTGCCCCTTACCTTCGATCCGTGGCCCATCGCTCCATTTTCTCAGTCATCGATGCTGCCCTCGTTCCTGAGCAACGGCAGTGTGCCTCTGACTATCTTTTTGAAACGTTCAGTAGGGTTTCTGCCTCTAACCCCTTCATTTGCAGGGAGTTCCAGATTCTCCTCCCTCCTCCTCCCATCCGCCTCTAAACCTTTTGCCCTCTTTACTCTTAGATCTACGCCTCCTGGTCGTCAATCCCGCCATCAAAAGGGGGCAATATATCTTCCTCTCTGGTCCTATCTCTACTCACCGCCCCCCCCCCCCGCCCCATCACGTTATCCATCTCCATCAAATGCCCCCTACCCAACCCTCAATCTCCTCTGCACCAATGAAAAGGAGGTAGGGTACGAGTGAGAGGCCTTCAAGTCAAGGCCACATTTGGCCAAGATATGGCATCAAGGACCCTGGCAAAAATGGAATCACTAGGTATCAGTGAGAGTCTAACTCTCCGCTGGTTGAAGTCATACCTGAAATGTCAGAAGGTGGTTGTGGTCGTTGGAGGTCGGTAATCTCACTCCAGGATATCTCTGCAGGAGTTGCTCAGGATAGTGACTTAGGTCCAACCATCTTCGGCTGTTTCACCAAGGACTTTCCCTGCATTTTAAGGTCAGAAGTGGGGATGTGTGATAACGTTTGCACAATGTTCAGCACCATTTGCTCCGATACTGAAACAGTCCACGCTCAAGTGCAATGAGATCTGGGCAACATCCCTGCTTGGGTTGACAAATGGAAAGTAACATTCATGCCACGCAAATGCCAGGCTGTGCCCATCTTCATTAAGAGACAGTCTACTGTCCCTTGACATTCAATGTGTTGCCATCACTGAATCCCTTTGCTACCACCTTCCTGAGGGTTACCATTGAGAGAATCTAACCACTGCTCCCTTGACGTTCAATGGTATTATCATCATGGAATCTTCTACTGTCAATATCCTGAGGGTTAGTATTGAGAGAGAATCTAATCATAGCCCCTTTGACATTCAATTCTGTTACCATCACAGAATCCCGAGCTATCAATGGGGGTTATCATTGATTAGAAACTGAACTGGAGCCAGCCATATCAATTCAATGGCCACAAGGGCATGTGAGAGGCTGGGACTCCTGCAGCAAATAGGAGGGGTCATGGGAGCCGAAACTTTAACTCTGATTTTTCTTCATGGATGCTGCCAGACCTGCTGAGCTTTTCCATCAACCTCAGTTTTTGTTCCAAATAACTCACCCCTTGACTTCCAAAGCCTGTCCCCTGTCCACAAGGCACAAGTCTGGAGTGTGATGAAATACTCCCCACTTTCCTGGATGGGTGCAGCTCTGACACCACTGGGGAAGCTTGATGCCATCCAGGACAAAGCAGCCTGCTGATTGGCACCACATCCGCAAACGTCTACTCCCTCCAACATCGATGCTCAGTAGCAGCAGTGTGTACTGTCTGCCAGATGCACTGCAGGAATTCACCAGAGATCCCTCAACAGTGCCTCCCAAGCCCATGGTCACTTTCATCCAGAAGAACAAGGGCAGCAGGTACTTGGGGACACCATCCCTGCAACTTCCCATCCAAGCTGCTTGGAAATCATCCTGACTTGGAAATATATCACTGTCCCTTCAGTGTCACTGGGTCAAAATCCTGTAAATTCCACCCCTAAGGGCTTTGTGGGTCCACTTACAGCAACAGTTCAAAGAAAGCAACTCACCATCACCTTCTCTCGGAGGGCAACAAGGGACGGGCAATAAATGCCAGTTTATGCCAGGTGTTGCCAGTGATCCCCATGTCCCCATGGGTAATGAGAGAAAAAAGACCCCAGTCTCTCCAATCCCTCTCCATCACTGAAACTCTCCAGCACCGAGGGCATATCTTGGTCAATCTCGCTTTGCCCATGACCCCCTCGCTCCAATACCATCTGATGCTTCCTATAATGTGAATGCCAGAACAGTTCACAATCTTCCAGCTGGGTGGCCTGACCAATACATTATAAGGTCTTAGCATCATCTCCCCATTCTTAAACACTAAGGCCTAGCTGATAAAAACGTGCCATCTTAATCAGGTCATCGCTTTGTCCTGATACCTTAAAAGGTACCTGGGTGTGCCCATAACAATGTCCCTTTGATCCACCTTCTTTCCCAGGGTCTTATGGATTCATCCCACCTCGATTCCCTTTGCCACGGCAGTCCTGCCAAATTTCATTACCTCAAGTTTATCCAGATTGGTTTCTGTCGGCCGCGGATGAGGCCAATCCTAACCAAGCCCTGTTTGTATCACTCTCGGAATCTAAGGATACCGATTCCCACTGCAACTTGGACAAGGATTGACTGAAGAGATGGGGTGGGTGGTGGCCGCCCAGGGAATCCGACACCAGATTTCCAGCCGAAGGGAAAACGTCAACAAAGTGACAGTGGGTCAAGTGACCGCTTCTACTCCTCTGTCGCTGACTTTGAGAGCATTCATGCCATGGGGAAGATTTTGGTCGAGATGTCTATTCCATCTCCGTGTCCCTCAATGTTTGGCGGGATCTTTCCATCAGAACGGAACAAAATCACCTTGTGATCAAAGTGAGGTGTTCTGTGCTTTATCCTCCAGCTCCCATCACACACATCCCCCCACCCCACCACCACCCCACAACCATGACTGTGGCTCTCTCCCCGATTGGTGTCATCCATGCATTAGGCTCATGGCCTTCACTGGGCGTGCAAATTGGCCAACTCTGACCTAGGCCTGAGTTGCAGCCTGCTGCCTTTCCTGCTCTGTGTGTGAGTTTGTTTGTGGGTATGAGTGAGTATATGAGTGTAGATGAGGAAAACTAGGTCCAAGATTCAGCCTGCATCCTTTTGAGCCGCACAGTGGACGACTCTGCCTGCTAGGCCATTGATGGAGCCTCAGGCCTTTCCTGCATTCCCTGAGAACTCGCTGAGCAGAATCGCAGGTTTGGCCCAAAAGGGAGAGAGATTAATTCTCCAGAGATGTGAAGCCCTTTCCCAAAGGAACACTGCGATAGCATTCCTCAGGAGTTTGGCACAATCCTCGTCCTGAAGCCTCCTGCATAAGAACAGGGTATGACCCTCCCAGGCAGGGCAGGGTATCACTGCCACCAAGGGAAAGCTGTCTTGGCTCCCAGTACAGACAAGCCCACGCTGTTGACCTTGAATCTTTCAGCTCTCCTGGGACAGGGATGAGGGAATACTTCCAGAGGGATCGGAGAGGAGAGACTCCAGCAGGAAGCAAGGGAGATGGTATTGGGGACAGGCTGCAGTCTGTGCCCGAGGCCTAGTTGGACCACAGTCACAGACACTGCCACATATAGACTTAGGACAATGAACACACCCCAACCCCCTCGTTCAAGATCTCATCCTTAAACTGTTCATCGCGTCTTCATTTCCTCCACAGAGCTCCTCTCCCCCCCCCTTCCCCTTCCCTCCCTTTCTCTTTTTCTCCCGCTGTCTCTTCATCTCATCTGTCTGGCCCTCTCTCTCTTCCTTCCTTTCTTCCTCTCCCTTCCTTTCTTTCACTTTCTCTCACTCTTCTCCCAGACTCTCTCTCTTCTTATCCCTTTCTCCACCTCTCTCAATCTCCCAGATGTTCTCTCCCCCAGTATCTCTCTTTCTCTCCTTGAGTATCTCTCTCTCTCTCTCTCTATTGCTCCCTCACTCAATCTGTTTCTCTCCTCCAAACTCTGACTCTCCCACTCTCTAATCCTCTTTCTCTCTCCATTTGCTCACGCTCTCTCTCTCCCCCAGGCTCTCCCTCCTTCCCTCTCTCTCAGGCTATCTTTCTTCCACCCACTGCCTCTCTCTCTGCCCCTCTCTCTCTCCCTCCCTATGTTCCCACAGCTCTTCATCCTGCCTCCTCTACCTTTCCCTGCCAACTCTTTGCCCTCCATCCTTTCTTCTCGTGTTTGTTGACCATCCTAATTTCCTCCATTTGCTCTCTGCCTCAGGGAGGGATGGACAATAGGGGATGGGATGGGGTGGTCACTGGCCTAGAGGGTACAGGAGTGCAGAGGGTATATTAGTGGATAAGTAATCCTCACAGTGCAGTAATGTCGTAGTAATCTCGGAGGTAGAGGTGTGTCAAAATATGTGACTGTGAGTCTGAGTATGCGTGAGAATGTTTGTGAGAGTCCGTGAGTGAGAGTGTCTGTGAGTGTGAGGGTTCCTTTGTGCATTTGTGTGAACATGTGAGTGTGTGTGTGTGTGTGTGTGTATGAGTGGTGTGACTATATGAGTCTATCTGTGAGTATAAGTGTGTGAGTAGGTGCATGTGTTCCGCTCAGAGGGTGGTTTGGGCATCTCACAGAGAATCTCCATTGCCTCACATTCCCAGCTCAAAGATGAGAAAGGAAATTATGAGCTGCACTGGATTGGAGCAGGAGACAAAATGTAGTCTGCTGGTTGGCCAGTGAGCAAAAGTGGTCCAGTTGCATCAATTCTTATCTGCATTGTTCAAACATGGAGGGAAATATTTACGCGGGTGGCTTGGCTTGCGTCAGGACGTGAATGAACCACGGAACAGGTAGAACACACAGGTCCCTAAGACAAATGCCCTGTATCAGTAGGAGGGGCTGCCAGGCATTCTCCATGAAATCACTCAAACACATTAAATAGGAACAAGAGTAGGCCACTCAGCCTTTCGATTCTACTAGTCCCCAATTAAATCATAAGCAACAGAAGTTGCTGGAATAGCTCAGCAGGTCTTGCAGCATCAACAGAGAGAAACCAGCGTTCACTTTCAAAGATCATAGAATCCGTACAGTGTGGAAACATGCCATTTGGCCAAAGAACTCTACATGACCCTTCCAAAGAGCCTCCCACCTCAACTTGTCCCCCTAGCCCTGCATTTCCCCATGTCTAATCCATCTAATCAACACATCCCCGAACACCTTGGGCAATTTAGCATGGTCAATCAACCTAACCTGCACATATTTAGACTGTGGGAGTAGACCAGAGCACCCAGAGGAAACCTGCACAGAAACGGGGAGAATGTGCACCTCCAGTCACCCGAGGGTGAAATTGAATCCGGTCCCTGGCGCTGTGAGGCAGCAGTGCTAACCACTGTGCCACTATGCCACCTGAGGACTGGGAACTCAGGAAGGGTCACTCAACCTGAACTGTTAACTCTGATCTCTCTCCACAGATACTGCCAGACCTGATAAGCTTTTCCAGCAATTTCTGCGTTTATTTCTGGTTTACATCATCTGCAGTTCTTTCAGTTTTAATTCAATAAGATCATGGCTGTTTTGATTTTTATCCTCAGCTCTACATTCCTACATATCCCCCGATCATCTTTCATCCCCTCAATCACCAAGAATCTGTCTACAACGGTCTTAAAAAGTGAAAGTGTTTGCATCCACTGCTTTTTGAGGAAGGGAATTCCAAAGACTCACGGCCCTCTAGAGGGAAAAATGTTTCCCCATCTCTGTTTTAAATGGGCACCTCCTTATTTTTGAATAACGAATCCTTATTTCTTGATTAAGGGCTGTGCATTCATAACTTGGATGAGCATGTAAAAGGGATAATGAGTAAGTTTGTAAATGAGTCTAAATTTTGTGGTGTTGTTGATAGAGAAGAGAGTAATCTCAGTGCAGTCTGATATTGAACAACCGCTAAATTAGGCAAAGCAGTGGCAAATGGAATTTAATTCCGACAAGTATGAGGTGATGCATTTTGGGAGACTTGGTAAGGGAAAGATTCACGCAATGTATGGTAGGGCCCCAAAGAGTACTGAGGAACAAAGTGATCTTGGTGTACAAGTCCATAGCTCCCTGAAGGTGTCGGCATGGGTAGGCAGGGTGGTGAAGAAGCTTGCCATCATTAGCCATTAGAATAGGGGCACCACGGTGGCTCAGTGATTAGCACTGCTGCCTCACAGTGCCAGGGACCTGGGTTCCATTCCACCTTCGGTCTGCAATCACTGGCAAGGGCAGAGAAGGTCAGTGGTACCCACTGTGCTGTTATCCTGGAGTCACGTGTAGGACAGAGCAGGTTAGTATGAACCATAGTGCTGGGAGCATGGAGTCACATTTATAGGCAGAGAAGGTTAGCGTTAACCAGAATGCTATGGGTCTGGGGTCACAATCTAGTGCCAGAGCAGGTCTCTGTCAACCACACTACTGTGGGTCAGGAGTCACATGTCAACACAGAGCAGCTCAGTGGTAACAACAGTGCTGTGCATCTGTCGTTCCATGTAGATAACCACAACGCAGTAATCTCAAGTCAGAGGAAGAGCAGGTCAATATGAACCACAGTACTGTTGGCCTGGAGTCACGTGCGGAGACATCCCGGAACATTGGTAGTCACAGTGCTTTGGGATTGGAGGCATATATAGAGACACAGAGGGTCAGTGCTGTGGGCATGGAGTCACATGTAGACACAGAGCAGGTCTGTGGTAATCACAATGTTGTGAGTCCGGAGTCACGCACATTGATAGAGCAGGTCACGGAAAGCAACAGTGCTGTTGATCAGAAGTCACATAGAGAACAGGCCAGTGGCAATCACAGTGTTGTGGGCCTGGAATCTATTGAACAGAGACAGCAGACCTATGTTGACCACAGCTCTGTAGGTCTAAAGTCACATGCAGAGATAGAGCAGGTCATTGATAACAACAGTACTGTTGACCTAGAGTCAGATTTAGAGACAGAGCAGGTCAGTGGTGACCACAGTGCTGTAGGTCTGTAGTCATATGTAGGGACACAGCAGGTTAGTGGTAACTATTGTGGTGTTGGTCTGGAATCATAGGTGGAGACACAGCAGATCAGTAATAATCACAATGTTGTTGGTCTGGAATCATAGGTGGAGACAGAACAGGTCAGTGGTAACCACAGTGCTGTGGGTGTGGTTATCACAGTACTATTGGTCTGGAGTCACTTGCAGAGATAGAGCAGATTGCTGATAAAACGAGTGCAGTGGATCTGGAATCATGCTTAGAGATGGAACAAGTCAGTGGTAACCACAGTGCAGTGGGCCTGGAACCACACGTACAGACACAACAGGTTAGTGATAAGCACAGTGCTAAGTCAGCAGGCACATGTCCAAACAGTGTAGGTCATTGGTAACTGCATCACTGTGGGTCTGAAGTCTCATGCAGAAGATCACTGATAAAACCAGCGCTGTTGACCTGGAGTCACATGTAGAAATAGATCAAGTCAATGGTAACCTCAGTGCTGTGGCTCTAGATTCGCATGATGAGACAGAACAGGTTGGTGTTAACCACAGTGCTCTTGGACAGGAGTCACATATAGAGAAACAGCAGGTCAATAAGAACCACAGTACAGTTGCTCTGCAGTCACATGTAGAGACGGAGCATATCAGCAGAAAACGAAGTGCTGTGGGACAGGACTCATATGCAGAGAGACAGCAGGTCAATATGAACTGGATTGCTTGTGGCCTGGCTTCACGTATCAACCCAGAAATGGTAAACGCTTACCAGATTGCTGTGGTCAGGAGTCACATGTAGAGACAGAGCAAATCTCTGTCAACCACAGTGCTATGGCCCAGGAGTTATATGTAGAGACTGAGTAGGTCAGTGGTAAACACAGTGCTGTTGGCTCGGAGTCAAATGTAGAGACAGAACAGGCAGTGGTAGCCAAGGTGTTGTGTGCCTGGAATCATGTGCAGTGACAAAACAGTTCCGCGGTACTGTGGGTCTGGAGTCATGTGTAAAGAAAGAGCAGGTCAATATGAACCACTGCACTGTTGGCTTCTATTCACATATAGAGACAGAACAGATCAGTGGCAGCCACAGTGCTGTGATCTGGAGTCATTTATGGTGTTGGAGCAGATGAATATGAAGAACAGAGCTGTCCATGTGGAATCACAAGTAGGGACAGAGCAGGTTAGTGCTATGGACCCTGTTAGGACTAACAAATACAATTACCAAATAAATTATTTAACACGCACATATAAATCACTAAACAAAATATTAGAAAGCAAGGTTTAAGAACAAATTACGAGTAATGGAGAGGGGCCTCCCCATATCTTCTCAAGGACAGCTGCTAAGCCAGTTGGAACAGTATGAAATCTAAAAGAAGTCACTGTTATAGCCGTGTACAAGATAGCAGACAGACAATATAGTTGAGAGATAAAAGGTCACAAGCTACCGCGGAGATTTTAATTTCCCACATACCAAAATGACCCAATCATTCACAGCAACAAGCAATTACTAACATGATGTACTGGAAACCCAATTTTAGTTGAACAACCCAGCACTAATTAACCAGTAGTATACAGGGGGAGGGCTGCCATGTTAATGTTATAAGAAAAAATGTATACAAGACGATTTACTTGTATTTAAAATCGGTGCGTCATTGACTTTTCCTCCAATCTGAGCTGAATATCAAGGGGGTAATCAAACCCTCATGTTAAGGCCTAATTTGGGGTATTCTTTGGCCTCTCTCTGTTTTGTACTGGTTGATGCTTGAAATAAATTATCACTTGCTTGAATTCTGTTGTCTCCTGAAAATTTATTACTTCCGTAAACTCACTCCTACAAGTTTTACTGCTGTGAGTAGGGTGTTCTGCCTGATACCTACATACCATGGACTGCAGAGTGGTTCAGTATTTTGATGTACCACCCTTTAGACAGTGTGGCACTCGGTGTGTAAACATGTTTAAAATTAGAATACAAAAAAATGGGAGCAAGTATGGAGAAAGCAGAGTCAAAAGGTGTGGTAGTTCAAAGGATGTCCTTAAAATACTGGGGTGAAAAACCACAGGGGCATGGAGGACAGCACGTAAAAGACACCAGGGTGAAAAGCCACCCAGGTGCGAAGGAAAGGCGCAGCAAAATATTGAGCCGATACCCTGGCAGTGTAGAGCTGTTGGATCAATCCTGTAGACAGTGTTTGAAAAATAAACGCAAAGCACTAATCTGTGTGGAGTTTGCACATTCTCTCTGTGTCTGTGTGGGTTTCTGCTGGGTGGTCTGGTTTCCTCCCACAGTCCAAAGATGTGCAACTTAGGTGGATTGGCCATGCCAAACTGCTCATAGTGTTCAGGGATGCATAGGTTAGATACGTTAGCCATGGGAAATGCAGTGTTTCAGGTATAAGGTAGGACGACATGTCTGGGTGGGATGTCTTCAAATAGTTGCTGAGAACTTGCTGGGCCGAATGGCCTGTTTGCACACTGTGGGAATTCCATAATCAAGGATTTGACCCAAAATGGTTGGATGGAGGGAAGAGGCCTGGGTAATCTTTAATCTCAGTAATTTTGTGTTGAGATGATCATGTTTGGAATTTTATTTCCTGGCCAGCGTGGATTTGTAAACGCTGTTTTAACACACTAGTGTATCTTTAGTTCCAGATGATAAGATTTCCTCATTGTAAATGTACTTCGGCGTAAAAATGTCCAAGTGATAGCGACACTGGAATGTTGAAAATGCAATTCTCTGTGTGTAAATGTTTTAAAAACAGAGGTTTTTCCTTTGCTACAAGTATAATATGCTTATTTCGTTGGAGGAGGAGGAAAGACAAATGATGGAATTACAGACAGGAGTTTATGCTCCAGCCCTTTTAAATCCATATTTGATCAATACTAATTGACCCATTCTGCTTGACATGGAATGGATGGATACTGTTTATTTTTCAGAAATCTTGAGTCAATGTATGATATTATTTTGTAGTTACTGGGTGAAGTAATCTCAGGATAGAGAGCTGGAGCTGGATAAAACAAGCACAAATGAAGCAACCTGAATCTGAAAAATACTGAATTTTAGAGAAAATCATGTAAATAGATGAACTAAAAAATAATGTTATAATATTCTGGTCGTCTCAGTCTGGTGGCTTTACTGGAAGTGGAAAAACCAAAACCAATATCAAACAGATACAGAGTAGTTACGAACCAGTTCTAAACGGCAACAGTAGTGAAGAGACTGACAACAGACGACACCAGCCTGAACAATTATGCAGATAGTATAGTGCTTATAGCAGCAGACCCAACACAACAATGAACAACATAGGGCCAGATGCCGAGACCTTGACAGTCCTGGACATAGCAAGTGCATTCTGAACCATGCCTGCAGACTCCGAACAACAATATAAATTTGCCTTTACAGTCGGTGACGACAGTACACCTGGATGAGACCACCACCAGGATTCTACAATCGCCCTGCTGTATTCCAACAGGCAATGACAGAGTGATGCAAGGGAGCTGTAGCATTCCAACAGAAAGGAAAACTGTAATAATGGAAATGAGAAAAACAGTTATTGTTAAAGGGGTGACACAAGTCTTAGGACTATATAATTACTGCAGGAGATTTGTAGAAAAATATAATAAACTAGCCTGAGATAACGAGGTGCAGAGCTGGATGAAGACAGCAGGCCAAGCAGCATCAGAGGAGCAGGAAAGCTGACGTTTCGGACCCTTCTTCAGAAATAGGGGAGCGGAAGGGGGTTCTGAAATAAATAGGGAGAGGGGGAAGGTGGATAGAAGATGGATAGAGGAGAAGATTGGTGGAGAGGAGACAGACAGGTCAAAGAGGTGGGGATGGAGCCAGTAAAGTGGAGTGTAGGTGGGGAGGTAGGGAGGGGATAGGTCAGTCAAGGAGAATGGACAGGTCAAGGGGGTGGGATGAGGTTAGTAGGTAGGAGATGTGGGGGTCGGGACTTGAGGTGAGAGGAGAGGATAGGTGGGAGGAAGTACAGGTTAGGGAGGTGGGGATGAGCAGCGCTGGCTTTGGGGAGGGGAAATCTTGAAGCTTGTGAAATCCACATTGATACCATTGGGCTGCAAGGTTTCCAAGCGGAATATGAGTTGCTGTTCCTGCAACCTTCCGGTAGCATCATTGTGGCACTGCAGGAGGCCCAGGATGGACATGTCATCTGAGGAGTGGGAGCGGAAGTCGAAATGGTGCGTGACTGGGAGGTGCAGTTGTTTAGTGCAAACCGAGTGTAGGTGTTCTGCAAAGCATTCCCCAAGCCTCTGCTTGGCTTCCCCGATGTAGAGTCAGGCCACAATGGGAACAGTGATTGCAGTATACCACATTGGCGGATGTGCAGGTGAACATCTGCTTGATGTTGTAAGTCTTTTTGGGCTTGGGATGGGGGTGAGGGACGAGGTGTGGGGGCAGGTGTAGCACTTCCTGCGGTTGCAGGGAAAAGTGCCTGCTGTACTGGGAATGGAGGGGAGTGTGGAGTGGACAAGGGAGTCCCTTCGAAAAGCAGATAAGAGTAGGGAGGGAAAAATGTCTTTGGTGGTGGAGTCAGATTACAGATGGTTGGAAGTGTCGGAGAATGATGTGTTGGATCCAGAGTTTGATGGGGTGGTATGTGAGGACAAGGGGGATTCTGTTTTGGCTGTTATTGTGGGGACGGGTGTGAGGGATGAGTTGTGGGAAATGCAGGAGACACGGTTGAGGGCGTTCTTGACGACTGAGGAGGGGAATGTTGCGGTCTTTGAAAAATGAGAGCATCTGAGACGTATGGGAGTGGAATGCTTCATCCTGGGAGCAGATGCGGCAGAGGCAAAGGAATTGGGAATAGGGGATGGCATTTTTGCAGGAAGGTGGGTGGGAGTCGTGGTAGTCGGTGGGCTTGACATGGATATCGTTTTCTAGGTGGTTGTCAGAGATGGTGACAGAGAGGTCCAGGAAGGAGAGAGAGGTATTAGAAATGGTTCAGACCACCTACACTCACCTTTACTGGCTCCAAACCCGCCTCTTTGACCTGTCTGACTCATCTCCACCTATCTTCTCCTCTATCCATCTTCTATCCACCTCCCCCATCTCCCTATTTATTTCAAGCCCCCCTTCTCCTCCCCGATTTCTGAAGACCACTTTGCAGAACACCTACACTCGGTTCGCAACAAACAACTGCACCTCCCAGTTGCGAACCATTTCAACTCCCCCTCCCATTCCTCAGACGACATGTCCATCCTGGGTCTCCTGCAGTGCCACGATGATGCCACCCGAAGGTTGCAGGAACAGCAAGTCATATTCCGCTTGGGAACCCTGTAGCCCAATGGTATCAATGTGGACTTCACAAGCTTCAAAATCTCCCCTTCCCCCACTGCATCCCAAAACCAGCCCAGCTCATCCCTGCCTCCCTAACTGATCCTTCCTCCCACCTATCCCCTCCTCCCACCTCAAGCCACACCTCCATTTCCTACCTACTAACCTCATCCCACCCCCTTGACCTGTCCGTCCTCCCCGGACTGACCGATCCCCTCCATACCTCCCCACCTATACTCACCTCTACTGGCTCCATCCCCGCCTCTTTGACCTGTCTGTCTCCTCTCCAACTATCTTCTCTATCCATCTTCTTTTCACCTCCCCCCTCTCCTTATTTATTTCAGAACCTCCTTTCCCTACCCCATTTCTGAAGAAGGGTCCAGGCCCGAAACGCCAACCTTCCTGCTCGTCTGATACTGCTTGGCCTGCTGTGTTCATCCAGCTCGACACCTTGCTATCTCAGATTCTCCAGCATCTGCAGTTCCTACTATCTCATCAGATAGACTAACCCTTACAAAATCTAACCAAAAGCAGGGTGAGGTAGCACAGCGAAAATTGCATGGGGACCCAAACAGGAGGTGTCCTTCAACAAATTCATCAGACACTTGGATCTGCATCAGCACTAATGCTCCCTGACCTGAAAAAACCTTTTCACCTTTTTTTGCAGTGAAAGCGACGGCAACAAATCTGCAGTAATGTTACAGACAAGTTCCGACCTGTGGAATACTGTTCAGGTGAAATAGACCCGGTCATGATGGGACGCTTGTGTGTTTCAGCCACCCAATGTGTTACGTGGGCTCTAAGAACATCCTTCCACTTGACACAACTAAGGAAGGTGATATTACACTCCCCATAGAGTATAGGCCAGCTACTGGAAACTGGCAAACTAAGAGGTGTTATGGATACTTCTCAAGCCAAATGGGAAGTTCTACTATTGCCAGGAGACGAGCACGTTGAAGTGGTTAAAGACAATGCAGAGAACCCAGGTGAATCGGGAAGGACAGACACTTGATTGTATCCTTCCCATGGAACAGGAAGAGGAGAGAGAAGGGTCTAGGCCCAAAACATCAGCTTTTGTGCTCCTGAGATGCTGCTTGGCCTGCTGTGTTCATCCAGCTTCACACTTTGTTATCAGAGGAGAGACAGGGATGAGTTAAGGAAGAGCCACTAGATGAGCCAATTATAAAATGCATGGCTGTGGATGATGTGCCGAAGTATTATGATGGAGAGGCCCGGATGGGATATGCTATGGTTAATTTGAAAGGGGAAATTTTGGCAGGAGAAAGGATAAATGGATGTCACTCTGCACAGGTAGTTAAACTGAAAGCACTTACTGCTGCCCTCAAGCTAAGAAAAGTACAAAGGGTTAACATCTACACAGCCTTTGGTGTGTTCCAGGACTACATAATGGCATGGCCAAGGCGAGGTTATATTATGTCGAGTGATAGTATAATTCAACATGAGACCCTAGTCAATGATCCAGTGAAAGCAGTTATTGATTTACGAGAGGCAGCAGTAATTAAAATTAAAGTGCACATAAAGATCCAAATGCCAGAACGAAATGGAAAAGATTATGCAGACAGTTCAACGAAAGCAATGTTCGAAAGGAAGTGATAACAGTAGCAACTGTGAAAAACAAGAAGCTGAAGACAATGAATGGAATGTTTTAAGTTTACCAGCAGCAGCTAGTTTAGAAGAGAAAAACAAATGAATTAAAGATGGGATAACAAAGTGTGGGGCCGGATGAACACAGCAGTCCAAGCAGCATCTCAGGAGCACAAAAGCTGACGTTTCGGGCCTAGACCCTTTATCAGAAATGAAGGGTCTAGGCCTGAAACGTCAGCTTTTGTGCTCCTGAGATGCTGCTTGGCCTGCTGTGTTCATCCCGCTCCACATTTTGTTATCTTGGATTCTCCAGCATCTGCAGTTCCCATTATCTCTGAATTAAAGATGGGGCAGAGTTAAGTGCAGATGATGTTTGGAAGAAGGAAGTTAAGGTGGTAGCTCCCACATTCTGTCATCCTGGTGTAATGTTTACGATGCTAGCATACATAGGGAGGGATTAAATGATACCACTGTTATCCAAATGCTGGTAGCGGAAAGGAATGGGAAGAGACAGAGCTAAATTTGGTCAGAGATACACAGACAGAACCAGAACAATGAATTCCAGTTAAAAAGAGCCAGCAGCCCTGTCCACAGGGATCATGGGATCACATCCAAAAGAACTTTATAGGACCAATCCCTCCCACAGAGGCAGAATAAAACATTCTGCTTGGTCATGGTTGACCAGTTCACCTGATGGGTTGAAGCCTTCCCCACATGGAATTGTACAACAGCCCACAGTTAGAGGCATACTTACCACAGAAGTACTGTGTAGATAGGGATTTTTCCTACAACTGGATCATTTTAAATTTCAAGGCAGATGCCTGAAAGAAGCATGCAAACTCTTGGGATTAACACAGAAGTATCATATTGCTTACCACCCATAAAGCTCAGGTATATTAGAGAGAATGAATAGAACTCTAAAATGTGCTCTGACCAGAGCAATGGTAGGGGAAGGGGTTAAATGGGCCCTGGCCCTAACAGCCGCTTTAATCGCCCAGAGAACAATGCCCTCGAGGGTCACTGGACGAACTACATTTGAGCCCATGATAGGACAGAAAATGACAGTCTCCCACAAGCTGATCACTGGGGGAGCAGAACTCACCAACAGCAAGGGACCAGTTGGACATTACACAAAATCCCCCTGGAAGCATTTACACATTCTTATGGACAAACTTGAGACCAGCAGCTTATCTCGGACTGGGTGTCTGAGGGGCAGGAGTGCCAGCCCCAGGTCCTGGCGAAAATAATCCCAAGCAAGGGAGCCTTATCCTCTAATGGAATGGACCCCATGAGGTAATACTAACAGGTAATAGGATTTCTGCAGTTCCCATTATCACTGAGGTAATAGGAGCGCACTTGTTAATGAAAATGGAATTGGTAAATGGGGACATCCTGTTCGATTAGAAGTGTATGCGAACTAACAGCCACCAGCAACTCTGGCACTCTCTTTCTCTCTCTTTTACAGGCTTTAAGGGCCCTCACCACATGATCACAAACAAGCAGCAAGAATGGAATTCTCAACCCGAGGACAGCAGCTGAAATAGATCAAACTCTCATGTGAATATATGTCCGTGACGTATTTGTGCAGTGACTGTAATTAGGAATACCACTGATGTTAGCGTAAGCATGATGATGCTAATCCTTTGTGGGCTCCTCTTGATTTTGATCACACTGTGAACAGGTGGGCACATGCTAAATTGGGAACGTAATGTTAACACGTTTACAGACATGTCATATGCTTATACCAAATGTACTAATGGCTCCACTTGCTGGACATGTTCACACATTCAAATACATTCAACGGGCAGTCTCCCTCTGAGATCTATTCCTTTCTGTGCACCTAAAATGGCAGAATGGACCACTTGCCAAAATGTTTTTCTATTGGTTGGGGTTCGCATGGTTGAGAAATCTTCTGCAGAGACTGTGTTATATTGGGTGGACATTAATGGTTTCCGAGATAAATGGGAATCAGCAGGGTACAGCTTTTCTGCTTTTGCAGGCTGGCACCAACGCCAATTTAGTACCTCCCATACACCACCATTTGTTACCATTACCAACACATCAAGGGTCTGAAGACTGGTTGCTTCTAATTGCCTTATCAGGGGGCCGGTCTGCAGGTCAGAGCAGCTACATTCAATATTTTAATGCCACTTTGCCTACATCTAGACTTAATTTTATTGACTTCATGTCAGCAGGAACTTTTAACCAAGACTGGTTTTATCCTGTACAATGGCATTTGCTTTGTGCATTGACACAAAACATACACATGGCTATCATCATCTTGGGCAGGGTCATGTTACCTAGGTTATGTGGTGCCATTCATATGCCAAACATCATCCCTTCAGAACGGGGTCACTGAAACAGCACAAATGTGCCATTACAGAAACAGAAGCATTCTTTTCCTTCTTGTTACCCTGGTATGGTGTTGACAACCTAGCTAGAAAATCTATCGATATGGCAGCTCTCCAAGAACAGGTAGCAAATGACACCTCTTAGGTGCTTCATAAGATTAGTCCTTGAGGGAAGGAAACTGCTATCCTTACCTGGTCTGGCCTACATGTGACTCCAGGCACACAGCAGTATGGTTGACTCTTAACTTCCTTCTGGGCACATAGGGATGGGCAATAAATGCTGACTAGCCAGACACCCTCATCTCATTTGAGATGAGATAAAGCTTCCTCTGCCTGACTGATACAATATAACATAAAATTATATAATGTGATGTAAAATAATCTTGGAATATTGTGTGCAGTTTTGGTCTCCTTCTCTGAGGAAGGATGCTCATGGAGTTAGTGCATCAAAGATTCACCAGGCTGTCACCTGGGTTGGCAGGACTGTTGTGTGAAGTGAGAAATGATCAGTTTGCATGACATTCACTTGAATTTAAAAAAGAATGAGAGGGGGATTTCTCATAAAATTAGGCCAAAGGTCAGTCATGATCTAATTGAATGATGAAATGAGCTTCAGCAGCTGAATAGCCCGAAGGTCTAAAATTCTAACAAGACGGGAGGGTAAAAACAGGATAGCTGCTCCTGATAACTAGAGGAATCCAGAACCAAAGGGGTCACAGTCTAAGGGATAACAAAGTGTAGATTTGGATGAACACAGCAGGCCAAGCAGCATCTTAGGAGCACAAAAGCTGATGCTTCGGGCCTGGACCCAAAGAAAATGAGGGGTCTAGGCCCAAAATGTCAGCTTTTGTGCTCCTAAGATGCTGCTTGGCTTGCTGTGTTCATCCAGCTGCACACTTTGTTATCTCAGATTCTCCAGCATCTGCAGTGCCCATTATCTCTGACACAGTCTGAGGGATACAAGATAAGACATTTAGAACTGAGGTAGGGCAAATATTTGCATCCAGAGAGTGTGGGGACTGTGAATTATCTGCTACAGAAAGCAGTTGAGGCTAAAACTGAATGTTTTTAAGGAGTTAGATATGTTCCGTGGAGCTAAGCGGACTCAGAGAGTATGGGGAGAGAGTGGGAACAGGGGACTGAGTTGGACAATCAGCCAAGATTGTATTGAGTGGTGTCACAGGCTCGAAGTACCGAATGGCTTACTCCTGCTCATAGCTTCTATGTTTCTTTGTGAAATGGACAATGCTGTCATTCATTTGCGAACATCTTGATAACTTCATTCCAAGCAGACAGATGGTTAATCTGTTCTGTGAATGAGGTGAATATTTAACAAGATGAAAGCACAGTCCAAAATGATCTGCTGCAGCTCAGATGAAAATTTCAGAAGTTAAACAAAAAAATTCATGGCATGTGGACATCGCTGATTGGTGCATCACTTTGCATCTGTCCCTAATTGCCCAGAGGGTCCAGGGTCACGTGGATGCCGGACTGGATTTGGATAGCAGAATTCCTTCCTAAAAGGTGACTGAATTGGACAGGCTTTTGCAGCAATTGGCAATGCTTACCATTGGACCTGCTGTCATTTCATAATTCTAGATTTTCATAGAAACAGAGAATCATAGGATTTTACAGTCCAAGATGAGGCCATTCTTGCCATCTTAACTGTACCTATTCCTGGGACAGCTACCCAACCAGCCCCATTCTCCAGCCCTATCTCTGTATCCCTTTCAATTCATCCCAGTCAAATATGTACCCAAGATAATAAAGTGTGAAGCTGGATGAACACAGCAGGCCAAGCAGCATCAGATGATGAAGGGTCTAGGCCTGAAACGTCAGCTTTTGTGCTTCTGAGATGCTGCTTGGCCTGCTGTGTTCATCCAGCTTCACACTTTGTTATCAAGGCACATAGACATGTTCAGTGAACAAAAACTTGGCAGATCTGAGATGATGTGGAGAAATGTGAGTTTACATACTTCTGCAGGAAGCAGAGGGGAGCTGAATATTATTTAAATATGCAAAACACCAAAAAACTACAGAGATTTCAAAGTTAGAACTGGAGTCTGAGATAACACAGTGTGGAGCTGGTAGAACACAGCAGGCCAGGCAGCATCAGAGGAGCAGGGAAGCTGGTGTTTCAGGGCAGGACCCTTATTCAGAGGCCTTGTCGCAAAACTACATACACAGCCAGCGTCTGAGGTGAGTGGGTCCCAGGGAAGCCAAATGGAATTATGACCTTCATTTCAAATGGAAGCTACTGAAATTTTGCTAAAACTATGCAAGGCACGAGCCAGGCCGCAAGTGAATTACTGCAAGCTGTTTTGGGCCCGTTACCCAAGGAAAAATATCCTGGCATTACAAGTAGTCCAGGGACTATGTATTTATCTGATCCCAAATATGGAGGCATTCTCTTAATGAGGAGAGGTTTGGCCTGTACTCATTTGGATTCAGGACAACCAGAGGCGACCTAGTTAAAACACACGATTCCTTATTTTTAAAATGCCAAGGCCTCCACGCGGGAGGCAAGGATGGTGGAGTTTTGTGTTATCTCAGTTCCATAGTTTCAGAGAAATTTGGGGCCTGGTGAATGGAGGCGGACAGTGGGAAGGGAAGGATGGGGTATGTGCCCACTGAGCCACAATGAATGTCTACAACAGGATGGGTGTGTGCCATTCGTTCCTGAGATACAGGAAGCGTGCACAACAGGACGCCGGCTGCCCTGGGGGGAGTGGGGTGGTGGGGGGCCGCTGCAGAGCTGCTCCAGTGGCAAACCTTTAACTGGAAGATTTAACCAGCAGCTCAAAGGTAGGTACAGCATGGCGAGCTAGCAGAAAGGAAAGAGAGAGAGAGAGAGAGAGGAGGTTGCAGATGGAGAGAGAGGAGGATACAGATGGAGAAAGAGAGAGACGGGGGGAGGAAGACACAGAGGTGCGAGACAGGAGAACGCGGTGGGAGAGAAAGAAATGCGGAGGACGCCGAGGAAGAGAGAGAGGTCTCCGACTGGAGGCACGTTGGGAGAAAGCAGCCAGCGGGGACGCTAAGAGACTGCATTCCTCCTCACTGCGAGGGGTTCGAGTTCGGATGGGGCATTGCTGACGGTGGGTGGATGGCGATGAGGAGCACAGACGGGTGTGTGTGTGCATGGAGGGGAACTGTTCTGACAGGGGAGGGAACAGAACGCAAAAAGGGGCCGAAAGGCCTCTTCCATCTTTCTTCATGAGCGTGGAGGAGGGAGTGAGAGGGTTGAAGAGAGATTGTAACAGAACAGAGGCGGAATTGCAGAGAGAGGGAGGGGGCAAGTGAATCGAAAGGAGAGGCAGAATGGGAACTAAGGAGCGAGGTTTATGAATATGGAGGACGAGCTAAAGACTCGAGTTTAACACTTTTTCACCCAGCCTGAACCTTCCAACGTGGAAACGCAGCCCAGAGAGCTTCGGGGTGTGAAGACGCAAGTCAGCGTCTGGGGGCAAAATAAAAGAACTGCCTGGCGCATAGCAAGATCCCACAGCAAGTCCTGCGACACCGGCCGGATTTTGTTCCTTCCTTAGGGTGACGGGCGGCCGGTTAGCCATGCCATGCCTGCCCCCAACCCATTCCCCCGCGGTCATCGCCCAGGTTGAGCACTTGAGAGTCGACTCCTGTTGTGGGACGGGAGTCACGTGTAGCCCAGTCTGGCTAAGGATAGCGGACCTCCTGCCCTGAGGTGTGCCAGATGGATTCTGTGATCCAGAAAAAAAAAACTGGCCCACAGGGGATAGGTTTTAATCCCAGATTTTTATTAATTCAATTCCGACTGTTGATCAGCCTTGACCGAATGACAGAGCAACTGGAAGGACCGAATGGCCTGATTCTGCTCCTCCCATTTACGCCTTTACCTTGTGCCTCTATGGGATTATGAATCCGCATTTGCCCGCCCGAGGATCAGCCTGGATCCGGTGACATTAGCATTGTGCCGCTCCCTCCTACAGTGAGCCCTTCCCATTTCAGGGGAGGAAAGGTGGCGGAGCTTCGAGGGTGGGAGATGTTGCCACCCGCGTGGGTTAAAGCGCGAGATAAAATGGTAGGGTCCAGCAGAGGCCCTTCGGCCCATTATTCATCCAAAGTCACAATACGACCCTCCACCAGAGATGATAGGAACTGCAGATGCTGGAGAATCCGAGCTGGATGAACACTGCAGGTCAGGCAGCATCTTGGGAGCACAAAATGACCGTCCACCAGTCCCGCTTTCCACCTGAACGTTAAAGCACTGAGCTGCTTATCCTAGCGCTTTTCAAAGCTCATGTGGTTTCCCTTTCTCAGCTCGGCTCCCAGCTAGTGCATTCCAGACTCCCAACTATCCTCTGGGTAAAACCATGTTTCCTCAACTCCCCTCTGAACCTCTGACTTTTAAAATGATGCCCCCTTGCTATTGACCTTTCCATGAATTGGACCAGCTGTTTTCAGCCCACCCTGACCATGCCCCCTCACTGTATTGTGCCCCACCAACTTTCCCCCCCCAGAGAAAATTACAGGAGCTTATCCAGCCCCTCTTTATCGCTCAACCTCTCCATACCAGTGACCGTCCTCTGCTCCCCCACTCCTACAACCTACCTTCCTATGCATCACATCTTACCTAAGCAGTGACAACCAGAACAAATCAAACTCCCCCCCAAATGGGACTTGAATTTACAAACCATGGCTTTGGGAGGGGAGGCCAGTGCTTTATTCATTAGGACATTGGAGCTCACCCCATTGGCCATACATTTTCCATGGTCAGGTGAGATGGCCCATTGTCTGTGGACTGTCATTTTAACAAGTTGAGAGCTCCAGGAGAGGGTGAGAGGTGCTGACCATCAACCAGAATTTGAGAGATCATTAACTGCAAATGAGTCTCTGAGCCTGCTAAACAGAGATCCTGTGTTTCTGAGATTCCACTAGGACTTTGAAGAGCTGGTTGGGAGATACTGAAACCTTTGCTCTTGGTGCTAGCAATGCTGGTGCTAGGAGAATCAATCACGCACTGGGAGACTGAATGTTAGGTATCCAGCTGCAGGTGGGTGCATCCATCTGGAACTGAGGTAGAGAAACTTTTACAGAGGGAAGACAGTATTGATTGTTTTCAGGCAGACCTGCAGCTAACTTTGATCCTACTTGGTTTGGGGATTAACACCAAATTGTGAAATGGAGCCGAAGAGACAAGTAGAGACAACAAGAGACAGAAAGAGAGCGAAATAAAGATCGTGAGGAATGAAGATGCAAGAGAGAAGTGAAATAGAGATTGAGAGAGGAATGTGCAGAGAGAAAAGACAAGTGAAATGGTTCAGAAAAAATAGAGATTGAGAGAGTAATTACAGACAGGGAGTGAAGACAAAAGTGTTAGAGAGTTACAGAGAAATAGAGGCAGAGGAATGGACGGAGAAGATATATGGAAAAAAAAGTGTTCATGAAGTAGAGACAGAGTAATGAGGGAGAGCGAATATAAATAAAGACATTAGAAAGAGAGAAACAGATTGACGAATGATGGAGAGGGAGAATAAACAAAGTTAGAGATAGAAGTAGAAATTAAGAGAGTATTGAGAAGAGAGATGGAGAGAAAAAAAACAATAAAAAATTGTGGAAAGGACAATGTCCTGAGACAGCAGGGAGAAAGAGACAGACAGCCTAGGTCTGAGTGATAATGGGAACTGCAGATGCTGGAGAATCCAAGATAAAGTGTGGAGCTGGATGAACACAGCAGGCCAAGCAGCATCTTAGGAGCACAAAAGCTGATGTTTCGGGCCTTGACCTCTGCTCTCTGGTGAAGGTTCTAAGCCCGAAACTTTTGTGCTCCTGAGATGCTGCTTGGCCTGCTGTGTTCATCCAGCTTCACACTTTATTATTCCAGCCTTAGTCTGATCTGTTTTGTGGCTGATGTCCTCGGATGTGGTTCTGTAAATGTCAGCTCTAGGACTGAACATTCATCTAACATCTTCAGGATCTTTGTTTTGTGCATTCTCGTCTGTATGCTTGTGACAACTGAGCAGTTTCACAGTTGGGTTTTGACAGTGGACGGGCCTGGAGGATGGAACATCCATCCATGCAGATGGCTGGGTGAGGGGTTGGTGGAGAAGGACCTCCCACAGATTGGCTCCTCTGAGACCAAAGCACCACTATCTTCACTAATTCTTCATTTCTATTCATTCGTGGGACGTGGACTCTGCTGGATCAGTCAGCATTTATTGCCCATTCCCCCCTTCAGAGGTTAGTGTTGGGATGCTTTCTTGAATTGTTGCAGCCCATGTGCCATACGTAGGTAGATCCACAGTTCCCTTTGGAAGGAATTCCAGAATTTTGAACCAGCGACACTGAAGGAACATTGATATATTTCCAAGTGAGAATAATGAGCGGGTTGGAGGGGGACTTACACAAGAGAGTGTTCCCATGTATCTGCTGGCCTTGTCCTTCCAGATGGTGATGATTGTAAATTTGGAAGGTGCTACAAAAGGATATTTGGTGAATTTTTGCAGTGCATCTTGGAGATACACCGCACTGCTGCTACTGAGCATCAGTGGTGGAGGGAGTGCATGTTTGTGGATGTGATGCCAATCAAGCGGATGCTTTGTCCTGGATGGTGTCAAGCTTCTTTTGTGTTGTTGGAGCTGCACCCATCCAGGCAAATGGGGAGTCTTAGAGTTCTATTGGCTTCTAAACTCCATGGAATATGGTCCGAACCACTTGAGTCTGTCTTCATGCATCAATCCTGCCATCCCTGCGATCTGTTTGGTAAACCCTTGCTGCATTCACTCCATAGCCAGAACATCGCTCCTCAGATAAGAAGACCAAAACTGCAAACAATACTCGAGATGTAATCTGACCTAAGCCTTGTACAATTGCAGTAAGACATCCCTGCCCCTGTACCCAAATCGTCTTGCTAAGAAGGCCAGAATATCCTTTACAGGAACATCTCTGTAGAAGTTCTTCAGAATGGAGACCTAGGCTTAACCATCATCAGCGGCTTTATTAATGACATTTCCTCCATCATGAGGTCAGAGGTTTAATATTCGCTGATGATTGTATAATGCTCAGCATCATTCACAACTCCTCAGATAATGAAGCAGTCCATGTCCAAAATCAGCAAACCTGGACAATATCCAGGCTTGGCCTGAATCTGGCTCATAGTATTCATATTGCACAAGTGCAAAGTAGTGACTATCTCCGAGAGAGAATTTAACTGTTGTTCTTTGATGTTCAATGACTTATACCATCACTGAATGAATATCTTTGGGGTTAGTTGACTAGACAAGGCATCATAAATACCACAAGAGAAGGCCAGAGGCTGGGAATCCTGCAGAAAGTAACTCACCTCCTGACACCATCACACCGACTGCCACCCACCCCAAACACCACCCCCCCCACCGCACCACCAAAGCTGTACACCATCGACACGTCACAGTTGAAAGTGAGATGGAATATTCCTCACTTGACTGTATGGGTGCAGCCCCTCAAGAAGCTCAACGCCCATTCAGAGCAAAGCCGCTGCCTGCTGGAAGGACACGCTAACCTCCACCTTCAGCGCTCCCTCCCTCCACTATTGATGCATAGCAACAATGGTGTGTACCAGCCACAAGATACAGTGCAGTGGCTCACCAAAGTTCCTCTGGCAGCACCTTCTACCTTCTTCCTCAGTTTCACTGCAACATCTGAAGACTTTGTGTCCACCCCCGCAACCCTATTGTCCCTGCTTTCTCCAGGCCCTGGAGAAAGCTTCCTTGTATTCGGGGCCAGTCACTAACCCTCCTGTCATGAGTCCAAGTCCGTTGTCTGTGTTTGGACGAAGGCTGTAAAGGAAGACCAGAATAATTAACAGAACTGCTAACTGGGGAGAGACATTGTCAGATACCCATTGTGTGAATAGCAGTCGTGATCTCTGATTTGACACGGTTTTGTCTTTGCTTTGTACATAGAACATACAACAGTGCAGCACAGTACAGGCCCTTTGGCCTAGATGTTGTGCTGACCTATTATCTTCCTAAGATCAATCTACCCTGCACACCCTAAATTTTATCGTCCTCCATGAGCCTATCCAAGAGTCACTTAAAAGTTTCTAAAGAATCTGACTCCACTACCAATGCCGGCAGTACATTCTACACGCCCACAACCCTCTGTGTGAAGAACCTACCTCTGACATCTCCCCTATACCTTCTTCCAATCACCTTAAAATTACATGCCCTCATAATAGTCATTTCCGCCCAGGGAAAAATTCTCTGACTATCCACTCTATGCCTTTCATCATCTTGTACACCTCTGTTAAGTCACCTCCCATCCTCCTTCTCTCCAATGAAAAAAGCCCTAGCTCCCTCAACCTTTCCTCATAAGACCTGCTCTCCAATCCAGGCAGCATCCTGGTAAATCTGCTCTGCACCCTCTCTAAAGCTTCCACATCTTTCCTATAATGAGGTGACCAGAACAGAACACAATATTCTGAGCGTGGTCTAACCAGAGCTTTATAGAGCTGTGACATAACCTCATGGTTCTTAAACTCAATCCCCCTGCCAAATTTGTGCTGACACATAATCCAAGTCAGGAGCAGTCTCCACGCCTTACTTGAGATCCTGGGTGATTTAAACTGAAGATAATTGGTAACTCTGCATTGTGAGTCTGTGCATTATTCCCACAGCAAGGCAGTGAGCTGCTGGGTCATATCCAGGGCCAGCTAACTGCTTACAACTGTTCTAATGAGTTTCAGAATTGATGGCAACTGGTAATAGGGCAGGTCCGCCTCATAGGAAAATATTTAACAACCAACAATGCCTAAAAGATAGAAATATTAAACCATCTGGGCAGCTGACTAAGGCAGAAAGAGAGAGAGAGAGAGAGACAGAGAGAAAAAAGGTGGTGGGGGCATGCCGTGGTGCAAGACACATGGGGACATAGTACGAGAGGGTGAGGAGATCACAAGATTCTAAGAAATAGGAACAGAAGTAGGCTATGTACCCCCTTGATCCTGGTCCTCCATCTAACAGGATCATCACTGATCCAACATCCCTTACATCCACTTCCCTTCCTATGTATCTCTCGATTCCCCAATTGATCAAGAATCTATCTCTCTCAGTCTTAAAGTCTCAAAGTGGTATTATTGCTCGACTATTAATTCAGAAAGTCAGCTTATGTTCTGGGGACCTAGGTTCGAAACTTTGCCAAGGCAGGTGGTGGAATTTGAATCCAACATGAAAAATCTGGAATTAAGCACCTACTGATCACCATGAAATTGTGTTTGTGTGTGTGTGTGTGTGTGTGTGGAAGAAAGTGGGCGTGTATATGCGAGAGCCAATCTATGTATGTATAAGAGTGTATCTGTGTGAGTGTATGTGCCTGTGTTTGTGAGAGAGAGGAAGAATGTGTATTGTGAATGAGTGCAAGAAATGTGTGTGTCTGAATGAGCCTGAGTGTGAGTTTGCGTGCGAGTATATGCGTGAGAGAGAGAGAGAGAGCTTGCATGAGATTGTGTGAATATGTGTGTGGGTTGCTGTGTGGAAATGAAATGTGACTCACCACTTTACCTTTTGAACTGTCCCTTTAAGGTGCCCTGTGTGTGTGTGTGTGTGTGTGAGAGAGACCATGTGTACACGTGTGATGATTAACCATAAAAGACTCACTGAATTCATATAAACAGCAGCGGGATGCTAGCCTCCTCACTGTGACTGGGAGCAGCGAGCCAATGATGTGGAAATCTATGACTTTGCTTCTTGTTGCCTTGGTGCTGGCGCAGCCCATCACGGCTGATAGGAAAGTGCGACACAGGATATCTTTGGGAGGTCAGTGCAAATCGCAGGGAACACTCTGTGGATACAAACTGGATGTGGGGGTGGGAGAGAAAGAAAGGGGACCTTTTCCCCGTTCAGCCTGGACTGTCATTTGTTTGGATCACGGCTGCTTGGGGCTTGGTACTGCAGCGCCTCAGGGTGAAAAGCCCTTTGTAATCGAAACCTTCCGACCTTATAGAGGTTTATAAAATAATGAGGGACATGGACACGGTACATTGACAAGGTCTTTTTCCGCGGTGGGGGAGCCCATAACTAGAGGGCACAGGTTTAAGGTGAGAGGGGATAAATTTAAAAGGGACCTAAGGGTCAACTTTTCCATGCAGCGGGTAGTGCGTGTATGGAATAAGCTGTGGAGGAAGTGGTAAAGTTACATTTAAAAGGCATCTGGATGAGTATAGGAATAGGAAGGGTATAGAGGAATATGGGCCAAATGCTGGCAAGTGGAACTAGTTTTATCTCGGATTATCTAGGTCGGCATGGACAGGTTGGACCGAAGGATCCGTTTCCGTTTTGCACATCTCTATGACTCCCTCCTGCTGGTTCACAATCCCTTGTCTCTTTAAGCATGATTTAAAGCATGACGGCGCGCAGAGGTCAAGTAATCTTTAAAGGTGGCAGAAAGTAAGAGTACGGAAAGAATCCTTCATGCACTGAGGGTTAAGGCTTTCAGGTATCCTGTCTGGGAGATAACGAAGTGTGGAGCTGGATGAACACAGCAGGCCAAGCAGCATCTCAGGAGCACAAAAGCTGACATTTCGGGCCTAGACCCTTCGTCAGAGAGGGGGATGGGGAGAGGGAACTGGAATAAATAGGGAGAGAGGGGGAGGCGTACTGGAGATGGATTGAGGAGAAGATAGGTGGAGAGGAGAGTATGGGCGGGGAGGTGGGGAGAGGTCAGTCCGGGGAGGACGGACAGGTCGGGGGGTGGGGTGGTGGTGACGTTAGTAGGTAGGAAATCTGAGGCTTACACAGGCAAAATGCCAGTTACAGCACAGTGAGAAAGTCATTGACACAGCTACAAATTAACAGAATACTGAGCTCATCTTGGAATTCCTTTCTTTGTTGAATGCTTATATTCAAAACATTCTTACTTGAGGCACTTTCAAGAGGTGTCATTTCAAGTCAGCTGTCTGTAGGCAAACAGTTTAATTATTTGAAATAATGGGAACTGCAGATGCTGGAGAATCCAATATAATAAAGTGTGAAGCTGGATGAACACAGCAGGCCAAGCAGCATCTCCGGAGCACAAAAGCTGACGTTTCGGGCCTAGACCCTTCATCAGAGACGGGGATGGGGAGAGGGATTTGGAATAAATAGGGAGAGAGGGGGAGGCGGACTTGAGATGGAGAGAAAAGAAGATAGGTGGAGAGGAGAATAGAGGTGGGGAGGTAGGGAGGGGATGGGTCAGTCCGGGGAGGATGGACAGGTCAAGGAGGTGGGATGAGGTTAGTAGGTAGGAAGTGGAGGTACGGTGTGAGGTGGGAGGAGTGGATAGGTGAGAGGAAGAACAGGTTAGGGAGGCAGGGGTGAGCTGGGGTGGTTTTGGGATGCAGTGGGGGGAAGGGGAGATTTTGAAGCATGTGAAGTCCACATTGATACCATTGGGCTGCAGGGTTCCCAAGCGGAATATGAGTTGCTGTTTCTGCAACCTTCGGGTGGCATCATTATGGCACTGCAGGAGGCCCAGGATGGATATGTCATCTAAGGAATGCGTCCCCGCCTCCCTAACCTGTTCTTCCTCTCACCTATCCCCTCCTCCCACCTCAAGCCGCAACTCCATTTCCTACCTACTAACCTCATCCCACGTCCTTGACCTGTCTGTCCTCCCCGGACTGACCTATCCCTTCCCTACCTCCCCACCTGTACTCTCCTCTCCACCTATCTTCTCCTCTTTCCATCTTCGGACTGTCTCCCCCCTCTCCCTATTTATTTCAGAACCCTCTCCCCATCCCCATCTCTGATGAAGGGTCTAGGTCCAAAACATCAGCTTTTGTGCTCCTAAGATGCTGCTTGGCCTGCTGTGTTCATCCAGCTTCTCACTTTGTTATCTCGGATTCTCCAGCATCTGCAGTTCCCATTATCTCTGATCTTGTCTGGGAGAGTTGGGGTGTGGTATTTGAGACAAGTTCAATCCAAGCCCCAGGGAGGTGGTTATATGAAAAGGAATGAGGAGGAGGCAGCAGAATGGCTCGAGGCAAACTGCCCATCTGGAGAGCTGGTAAGGTCACATTGGCTAAACAGAGTCCTTCTGCAACCTGAGTGATCCCAGGGCTTGCATTGCCACAAATCTTGATGTTATCTCCGTCTAAGCCTGTTTTATTCCCTCAGAAAGACAGCTGTGAACGTTAGCTTGATCAGATCATAAGACGTAAGGGGTAGAAGTGGACTGTTCATCTTATTGTATCTGCTGCAAGGAGATTGTAGCTGATGTGATCATCCTCAATTCCACTCTCAGGCCTTCTCCCCATAACGTTTGATTCCTTTCCTGATGAAAAATCTCCCAATGATGGTAAATGTGAGATGCTGCACTCTGGGGGATCAAAAGTTAGGAAAACATATGCAGTTAATGGCAGGACCCTAAAGAACATTGAGGTACAAAGGGACCTTAGGGCTCAAGTCCGTAGCTCCCTGAAAGTGGCCACACAAGTCAACAGGGTGGTAAAGAAGGTGTAAGGCATGCTTGCCTTTACTGGTCGGGGAATTGAGTACAAGAGTCGGGATGTCATATTGCAGCTTTGTAAGACTTTGGTTGGGCTACTCTTTGAATGCCGCATTCAGTTCTGATCACCACATTATAGGAAGAATGTGGAGGCTTTCGAGAGAGTGCAGAAATGGTCTACCGGGATGCTGCCTGGATTAGAGGGTATGAGCTAGAAGGAGATGCCAGAAAAAAAATACTTGGCTTGTATTCTCTGGTAGAAATCTATAGAATTATGAGATGCAGAGATAGGGTTGATGGTCAACATCTTTTTCCCAGAGATGAAGTGTCTAAAACTATGGGGCATGTGTTTAAGGTCAGAGGGGGGAAATTTAGAGGAGATGTGAGGGGCAAGTTTCTTAGACAGAGGGTATTAGTGGTCTGAAATGCACCACCAGAGATGTTGGTGGAGGCAGATATGTTAGAGGCATTTAAGAGGCTTTTAGATAAGCACATGAATGTGCAAGGAATGGAGGGTTATGGACCAAAGGCAGACAGAAAGTTTGTTTTTAATCTGGCATCATGTCCAGTACAACATCTGAAAGGCCTGTTGCTGTGCAGTATGTTTCTATGTTTTTTGTTCTATGTCCCAGCCTTGACAGCCCTTTGCAGCAAACGATTTCACAGATTTACTCCTCTCAGAAAGGAGAAATCCTTTTGTATCCTTCTGGTGGTAGTGGAAGGAAAATATTCAACATTTTCTCCAATGAAAAACGTCCAAGCTCAGTCAACCTCTCTTCATAAGATAAGCCCTCCAGTCCAGGCAGCATCCTGGTAAACCTCCTCTGAACCCTCTCCAAAGCATCCACATCTTTCCTATAATACGGCGACCAGAACTGGACGCAGTATTCCAAGTGCGGCCTGACCAAAGTTTTATAGAGCTGCAACAAGATCTCACGACTCTTAAACTCAATCCCCCTGTTAATGAAAGCCAAAACACCATATGCTTTCTTAACAACCCTGTCCACTTGGGTGGCCATTTTAAGGGATCTATGTATCTGCACACCAAGATCCCTCTGTTCCTCCACACTGCCAAGAATCCTATCCTTAATCCTGTACTCAGCTTTCAAATTCAACCTTCCAAAATGCATCACCTCGCATTTATCCAGGTTGAACTCCATCTGCCACCTCTCAGCCCATCTCTGCATCCTGTCAATGTCCCGCTGCAGCCTACAACAGCCCTCTATACTGTCAACAACACCTCCAACCTTTGTGTCGTCTGCAAACTTGCTGACCCATCCTTCAATCCCCTCATCCAAGTCATTAATAAAAATTACAAACAGTAGAGGCCCAAGGACAGAGCCCTGTGGAACACCACTCACCACTGACTTCCAGGCAGAATATTTTCCTTCTACTACCACTCGCTGCCTTCTGTTGGCCAGCCAATTCTGTATCCAGGCAGCTAAGTTCCCCTGTATCCCATTCCTCCTGACCTCCTGAATGAGCCTACCATGGGGAACCTTATCAAATGCCTTACTGAATTCCATATACACCACATCCACAGCTCGACCCTCGTCAACTTTTCTAGTCACATCCTCAAAGAACTTGATAAGGTTTGCGAGGCATGACCTGCCCCTCACAAAGCCGTGTTGACTGTATTTGATCAAGCCATGCTCTTCCAGATGGTCATAAATCCTCTCTCTCTCTCTGTTTCTCACTCTCTCTCTCTGTTTTACTGATTCTACCTCAATCCTTGTCTCTGTCTCTCTCATTCTCTCTCACTTCGTCTCTTTCTGTGTCTCTCTTTCTCTGTTGTTCTCTATCTCTGTTTCTCTGTCTCTTACTGTCTATTTCTCCATCTCTCCTTTAAGACATTCCTCAAAACAAATTTTAAAAATTGAGCCACTTCCTGGTGACCTGTCCCATGAGCTGCTAATATGCCTCACAAACATTGTTGTCACATGCTTCTGTGAGGCACCCTGGGACATGTCTTGACATCCCTGTCTCAATATGAACTGGGTCAGGAATCACGCAACACCAAGTTATAGTCCAACAGGCTTAGCACCATTCTCCCAGCATTCTGGTTCCAATAGTTTGACCTCACTCAAATAACTGTGCACAGTTCTGGTCTCTAAATTGAAATGATCCCAGATTGTGGTCATATTGGAAAAGTAAGGTCTCAGACTGAAACCTGACTTGAAGGGCCATAATTGTTACTTTATTTTCTTTGTACTACCATTGAGAACTGTCAATGAACATATTCACATCACTGTGCGATTAACAAAAGAACAGGAAGGTAATTTTATAAGCAAAAAAATGGCAAATAACTATCTTACACAACACAAGGATCATTGGGAAGGTGTCATTTCAGTGATTAGAAAGTAAGTTCCGTCCCTTTGATGACAGAAATAATATGACAGATTATCACATCTCTGTGAAGAGTCAGCCCTGTCTCCACACTAAAGCTTCTCATTCACCTGACAGGTTGATTTGCATTTGGCATAATGGTGCATCTCCAGTTAATGTATCACTCCTGAAACCCTTAAAACAAGCTGCCAATGCGGCTCACTTATTCCTTAAGTTGGATTTCTGAAAGACCTTTTTTTCCAAAAGCATTTGATAAGGTGCCACTTATTAGGCTTCTAAATAAGGTTGGAGATCGTGGTGTTGTAGATCATACCTTAGAACAGATTGAGGATTGGCTAACTAACAAACAAAAACAGAATTGGAACAAAGGGGGCATTTTCAGGTTATACCTGTAACTAGTGGGAAGCCAAAGGATTAGCGCTGGGGCCAAATTATGTATTTTATATTAATGGCTTGAATGAAGGATGTGAACGCACCATAAACAAACAATTTTGTGAATGACATAAAAATAGGTGGGAAGGCACATGGTGAGGATCATGCAAAGAGCCTTCAGAGGGATGTAGAGAGGTCACCTGAATGGAAAAAAATGAGCAGATAGAACATAATGTGGGGAAATATGAAGTTACGCACTTTGACAGAAAGAATAGAGGAGCAGAATGTTATTTAAATAGAAAAAGATTGCAGAAAACTTTGGAATGGAGGAAGTTGAGAGTCTTTGCCTATGAACCTGAAAAAAAATCTAGCAACCAAGTATAATGGGTATGAGGAAAACACCTGGAACGTGGGCTTTATTTCAGTCGGAATGGAGTATAAAAGTGTGTGGTTTTGCTAAAATTATACCATACGCTAATCAGACTATAGCTGGATATTGTGAAAAATTTTGGCCCTCAACCAAAAAGTTATATATCCTGCCTTTGGAGGCAGCCCAGAGATCCCATATATGGAGGAACCATCTTATTAGGAGTGGTTGAGTAGATTAGGCATGTACTCTTTGGAGTTTAGAAGAGTGAGAGGAGACCTGCTTAAAGTATATAATACTCAGACAATTAGGAACACTTCCAGTTTCCATAGCCCCCCTTCGTAGAATCCCTACAGTGTGGAAATAGGCCCTTTGGCCCAACATGCCTGCACCGACCCTCAGAGCAATCCACCCAGACCTATTACCCTTTCCCTGTAACCCATCTACACAGCCCTGAATGCTATGGGACAATTTAGCATGGCCAGTCCACCTAGTCTGTGCATCTTTGGACTGTGCGAGAAAACTGGAGAACCCGGAGAAAACCTATGCAGACACGGGGAGAATGTGCAAACTCCACACACAGTCGCCCGAGGGTGGAATCAAACCCAGGTGCCTAGTGCTGTGAGGCAAAAGTGCTAACCACTGAGCCACCATGCACCCCCACACTTTGACCACACGTGGAGCTCTGTGCACAGTTCTTCACTCCATATCCATATTATAGACTATATTGCAAACTTCCCTAATCTATACCCCTTGGGTAGACCGGACTTGGAGCACTGACTGATGACAACAATGAGCTCTTGCTTTCTGTTTCACAGGTTTCTTCAGTGATTGTACAAGCTTGGGAGCAACTTGTAAACAAGCTCACTGTGACTCCAGTGAGATTACTCTCAATGGAATATGTGACAGGAACATGTTCTGCTGTTCGAAAAGCTGAGGAAGAGGAAACAGAATGTGTCGCAGAGCGAGGCATGTCTGAAGCCTGACTAATAACTCACTGCCATTTCTGAAATTCGGGCTCTGCTCGATTACGTAGACGCAATAGCAAATTGACCCACTGCTTTTTGAAAGGCGGGAATAAAACTCACTGCATGGATCACCGCCTCTTGTCCATCTCTTATTTCGCACTGGGGTCAGCGTGTGTGCACAGTGACTTGGAACTGGGAGGGGGGGGGGGAGAGGTCAGAAAGCAGAGGCGCGCATTGACATCTTGTTACTCCTACTCAGTCACAGCGTCATCTTCGAGCGCCAAAGTCCAAAGTTCAATCAATAGCATTGTTTGGTCTGTCCAGGTCCTACTGGGACAACAGGCTTAGACACAGCTCTCACCATGGCGATGTTCTGACCCGTCAGAGGGTCAGTGCTGAGGGACCTGCGCACTGTCGGAGAGTAAGTGCTTGGGGAGCATGCACTGGTGAAGTGTCAATCCAGAGGAAGCAGGCACTGTTGCAGGATCAGCGCTGACATGAACAAAAATAAAGTTGCTGGAAAAGCTCAGCAGGTCTGGCAGCATCTGTGGAGGAGAAAATAGTTACTGGATCGGGTCCGGTGACCCTTCCTCAGAACTGACACTGACAAGAGTGGGTACTGTCGGTCAGTCCTGAGGGAGCGCCGCACTGAGGGAGGGTCAGTGCTGTGGGAGCGCCGCACTGAGGAAGGGTCAGTGCTGTGGGAGCGCCGCACTGTCGGAGGGTCAGTGCTGAGGGAGCGCCGCACTGTCGGAGGGTCAGTGTTGAAGGAGTGGGCACTGTAGGATTGTCAGTGCTGAGGGAAATCGCACTGTCAAGTGGGTAGTGCTGAGGGAGTGCCACACCTTTGGAGGGACAATGTTGACGGAATGCCACACTGTTGGAGGGATTGTCCAATGAGGGGAATGAATCTATGGAACTTTTTTTACTGCAGGGGACTGTCGATGCTGAGTCATTCAGTATATTCAAGGCGAAGCAGGAGAGACAGATTTTTAACAAGGAAGGGAATGATGGGTTAGGGCGTAAAAGAGGAAAGTGGAATCAGATCATATTGAATGGCGTAACAGAGTTGATGGGCTGAATGGCCTACTGCTCCTGTGGTCTTAGACATTCCCCAGATCGCTTTCCCCAAGGAACACTTGTGGCATGGCGGTTCAGTGATTAGTAATGCTGCCACATTATGCCTGGGACCTGGGTTGGATTCTAGGCTCGGGTGACTGCGTGGAGATTGCACTTTCTCCCTATGTCTGCCGGGTTGTGTAAGCCTCGATCTGGCAGTCCGATGATGTGCAGGTTAGGGTGGGCTGGCCATACTAGATTGCCTCATAGTGTCACAGGGATGTGCAGTTGAGGCGGGTTAGCCATGGGAAATGCAGGGTTGGGGGTGGGTATGGGTGGGATGCTTTTTGGAGCATTAGTGTGGACTCGATGGACAGAATGGCCTGCTTCAATAGGGATTCCAAATACAAAGCTTTGGATAAACATCTCTCTGATGCAGTGTGGGAATGGGGAAAATGATCAGCAGTTTGACTCAGTGAAGGAGGTGGGAACATTTGGGCCACGAAATGCCAAGGCAGTGAGATGGGGCAAATACGGGTTGTTTCAGAGGTTGAGTACAGACACTAATGATTGAAACTGATCACGGTCTTCTGTGACTCAGGCCTGTTGAGCTCCACACTGCCAGGAATTCAGCCCATCAAGCCTGCTCCACTGTTCAGTCTGATCACGGCTGCCCCCCCTCCACGAGAGAAACAGACAGAGAGGCAGAACATCGAGACTCATAAACTAAGAGTAGAATTCGGCCATCTGGCCCATCCTGCCTGTTCCATCATTCAATATGATCAGAGTTGAACTTTTTTCCTTCAGATAGAGTGGGAGAGACGTACACCCACACAGCAACACAGACAGAGACATCAAAATGAATGAAGTTGTGGCAAGGAATAGGTCATTCAGCCCCTCACACCTGTACCTCACTTGAACATGATCAGGACTGATCATCTCCTTGAGGGACAGACAAACAATCAACTAGACTGACAGACAGATTGATACACAGACAGAAAGGGACAGGGAGAGAGACATGGAAGCTAGGAGCAGGAGTAGGTCGATCAGACCCTCGACCCTGTTGTGACATTCAATATGCTGCTAGTTGCTGATACCTCATACTCCTACTTGCTCCCCATACCCTGTGACGCCTTTAAAATAATTTTCAAAAGCTCCCTCTTTCTTGAATTATTGTGGCCCCAGCACTGATCCCTACAACATTACCGTGCTCACCCACGTTTGATGCCAGTCTGGGCAGCCCCCTTGTGAAGAGGTCAGAATCACTGAATTAGATATCTGGATGGAGGCTGGAGAACAGAACACGTGAGAGCCAGAGACTTGTTGGAGGATCTGTGGAGCAGTTTAGAGGTTCAATTTCTGGGTGTGGGGGCAGACCTATGATTCCTTGCCTCCTCATTCTGTCCTATTCCAGAAAGCCAGGTCCAGAGTTTAAAAACCTTTCACACATTCACCACCATTTGGATGTTCCAACCATGTGCCTTGTCGTAACCCAAGCACAGCTTTAAACACGGAAATGTAGGTAATAGGAGGAGGTCAATCAACCCTTCAAATTCCCTCTGTCATTCAAAAAGTTGATAGCCAATTGTCCAATTCAGTCCTTTGATCCCGTTTCCCCAGCAGCATCCTTTAATATCTTTAGCCCGAAGAACCATATTCTCACTCCTTGTAAACATTCATTGCTTTGGCCTCAACTGGTTTCTCTGGCAGAGAATTCCACAGGCTCATCCATTCTCTCAGGGTGAAGACATTTCTCCTCATTTCAGTCTTGCTCCATATTCATAGACTGTGATACATGGCTCTGGACTCCTGAGTCACCAGGAGCACCGTTCCTGCCCTTCCCCTGTCGAGTCCTGTTGGAATTTTACCATTTTCTGCAGGATTCCCCAACTGCCCCAAACAGTCTTCTAAACACTAATGAATATAACTCTAATCGATCCACTTTCTCTTCTTATGTCACTTCCATCATTCCAGAGAGCAGTCGAGTAAATCTTCACAGCACTCCCTGCATAGTCAGAACTTCATTCTTTAAATAAGGAGACAGAAAACTGCACACAATACTAGAGGTGTAGTCTCACCAAGGACTTGTACAATTGCAGCAAGACATGCCTGGTCCTGTATTCGAAACCTATGATGATGAAGACCAAGATAACAAAGTGTGGGGCTGGATGAACAGAGCAGATCAAGCAGCATCTTAGGAGCACAAAAGCTGATGTTTCAGACCTAGACCCTTCATCAGAAGCTTTTCTGATGAAGGGGCTAGGCCGGAAACATCAGCTTTTGTGCTGCTAAGATGCTGCTTGGCCTGCTGTGTTCATCCAGCTCCACACTTTGATATCTTGGATTCTCCAGCATCTGCAGTTCCCATTATCTTTGATGAAGACCAACATTTGTCTTTCTCAGTGACAAGTGTACCTGCATGCTTAGTTTCAGCAACTGGTTTATGAGGACACCTGGGTAGCATTGCACATCCCCCTTTCTACTTCTTCAATCTATTGCCGTTTACAAAATAATCTGGTCTCCCCTTTTGTTTTCAAAGTTAGTAACATCACATTTGTCCACATTATACTGTATCTGCCATGCGTTTGCCGACTCTCTTAGCTTGTCAAACTCCCACTGAAGCATCTGTACATCCTCCTCACGGTTCCTCCACCCTCCCCAGGTTTGTGTCATCCATCAACTTGGAGACATTACCTTTAGTTTGCTCAACTAAAACATTGCCATGGTTAATTCATGTACATTCATATATTCATTATCTTGTCCAACTCCAACCTGATTTAACTTTCCAAAATGCAACACCTCACAGGTCATTGAGTACATGTAAGACTGACTAACAAGGGGATCAAGGGTAAAGGGCAGAATGCTGGAGAATAGGGTTGAGCAACTTATCAGTCACGATTGAATGTTGGGGCAGAGTCGTAGGGCCAAATGGACTAATTTCTGCTCCAGCGTCCCATGGTCTTATGGCCTTATATTTATCGGTTTCTATGAGAATCCACCACACCCAATTCTTCCAAACTCCTGTGAATATAATCCTAAACAATCCAGTCTCTTTTCATAACAGCAGCCCAGTGAACCAAGGTATCAATTTGATCATCTTACAAAAGTCCAATTTTAGTGCTTGATTTCTCTGGGAATGACAGCTTTTTTTAAAAAAATAGCTTTGTTCATTGCTGACTGAATTTGGAGGATTTAAAAAGGGCCATTTTATAAAGGGAAAAGGACTGAGCAGGAAATTGCTGCCCTGTTAAAGCTAAATGACTGAAACTCATTGTGAGTTGTGTTTCCATAGTTGCTTTGCAAACAGTGTGTGGGGGTGCGGGTTGTGGGAGTGGAGGCGGGAAGATGGTTTGGAGTCGGCCTTGTGCATGTAGAGAGTGAGACTCATTCAGGCATAATGTACTCATTGGTTTGTACAATTTCGGCCAGTTAGTGATACAGGGTATCAGCCTAATAACAGCTCTCCGATTGAATCGTGGACAGCTAGATTAGATTAGATTAGATTCCTTACACTGTGGAAACAGGCCATTCAGACAAGTCCACACTGCCCCTTGAAGCATCCAACCCAGACCCATCCCCCTCTAACCCACACACCCCTGAACACTATGAGCAATTTAGCATGGCCGATTCACCCAAGCACTGCACATCTTTGGACTGTGGGAGGAAACCGAAGCACCCGGAGTAAATCCACGCAGACGCTGGGAGAATGTGCAAACTCCACACAGACAGTTACCCAAGGCTGGAATTGAACCCAGGTCCCTGGCGCTGTGAGGCTGCAGTGCTAACCACTGAGCCACCGTGCCACCCGTAATGTGTGAATGACACAGAGGCAGAAGACCTCCAGAGCGGAAGAAGCAGAGTCTATGTCTATCGCTCTGCTGGAAAATTACTCAAAGCCTGGCGTCATCCAGTTATTCTCATGTAGCATTTGCTATTAGCTGTTGACTGTGGCAAGGGACTGTGAAATCATGTGACTTCAAACAAACGACTCAACGAAACCACAAGAGCAGAAAGTCAGGAATGAAAGCTAACACCTCATTGAATCATGGGGGCTGGTGTAATTGAAATGCGATTCCCCAGTATTTTTCTCCATTAATCTTTTTCTTGTTTCTGACATTCTCTTTTCATAGAAATTTAATGTGTATGAGTCTGGGACTTCATCTAGTAAGAGTTGTAGGTTAATAGTTAAAGGGTTTGTATACTTGTAACAACAACTAACTCATTTGTAATAATTAGGAATTCTTGTTGTAGACCCTTACAGCACGGAAACAGACCCTTCGACCCAGAGTTAATTGTCATTGTTTTCTTTCAATGATGGGGGATTTCACGACTAGGGAGGCACATATTTAATGTGAGGGGAGAGGTTTTAAGAAGACATGAGTCATTTCTTTCTTTGCATAGACGTTGTTTGCGTGTGGAATGAACTTCCTGAGGAAGTGATGGATGCAAGTACAATTATAATGTTTAAAAGAGATTTGGATGGATATGTGAATAGGAAAGGTTTGGAAAGATATGGGCCAGGAGCAGGAAAGTGGCACTAATTTATTTTGGGATTATGTTTGGCAGGGCTGTTTAGACTGAAGGGTCTGTTTTCGTGCTATATGACTGTATAAAATAAATGAATGAGTTCATGAATCCAATTGGATCCAGATTTTCGATTCAATGACTGTGCTCTGTTTGTCGGGTTTTGTGTAAGTGAACGAATATATTTGCCCAGGAATCCTCGTAAGCCGACTGAAAACATCAAGAGCACAAAAATGATACAACTCACTGAGAAAAATACGCCCTGCTAATGTGAAGGACACCAGGTAAAGAAGAAAGTAAAAATTAATTTCTCCTCAACGGGCCACTGTGAGGAGTTGGGGCACCGTCTGGATATTCATGGTGATCTGAGAAGAAGAACCTAAAGAAAGGCAACTCAAACAGACACAGTGACCAGCCAGCTCGTCCCCGCCTCCCTAACCTGTTCTTCCTCTCACCTATCCCCTCCTCCCACCTCAAGCCGCCCCTCCATTTCCTACCTACTAACGTCATCCTGCGTCCTTGACCTGTCCGTCCTTCCCGGACTGACCTATCCCCTCCCCACCTCCCCACCAGTACCCTCCTCTCCACCTATCTTCTCCTCTATCCATCTTCGGTCCTCCTCCCCCTCTCTCCCTATTTATTTCAGAACCCTCTCCCCATCCCCCTCTCTGATGAAGGGTCTAGGCCCGAAAAGTCAGCTTTTGTAGTCCTGAGATGCTGCTTGGGCTGCTGTGTTCATCCAGCTTCATACTTTGTTATCTTGGATTCTCTAGCATTTGCAGTTCCCATTATCTCAGACACATTGAATGCCTGGCAGCATCTGTGGAGAGAGTACTGCGTAAACACTGCATATTCTGAAAAAAAAGTCAAATTATTGATGAAGCTTTAACTCTGGTTCTTTTGTCACTGATTCTGCCCGGCCTGCTAAGCTTCTCCAATATTCTGTTTTTCTGATGAAGGGTCTACGCCCGAAACGTCAGCTTTTGTGCTCCTAAGATGCTGCTTGGCCCGCTGTGTTCATCCAGGTCCACACTTTGTTATCTCAGTTTCTCCAACATTATGTTTGTTTCATTTCTGCAGTATTTCCATTGTTTTGTTTTTGGTGGAAATGTGACTGGGCTGCTCGAGGTGTTTCACAGGCAAGGGTATGCAATTTATGTTTCCCACAGCAATTAAAAAAAAATTACTTGGGCAGCTTCAGAAATTTACATTATAATGTGTGAATTATTACCAATAAGAATTGGGAGTGCGCTGTGCGTTCTGTTCCACAGAGACACGGCTCTCTCTTGCGTCACCTGGCTCTGCTTACAATCAGTTCACCAGATGGACCGCATAGAGTCGTCGAAGGCAGAGGGCAGAGGGGTCTCCTTCCTCATCAGCACCATGGAGTGCTTGAGTGTGATCACCCTGGCGAGTTACTGAACACCAGACCTAGAATATCTAACGGTGAAGTGCTGCCTCTACTACCTGCTGCAAGAATTTACTTCTGCTTTCCTGACAGCAGTTTACATACCACCTCATGCAAAGGAGGAATGCACTTGATGATACATGCCCCACCACAAACAGTTCTCAGATGGAATATCTTGAGGTCTTCTTTTTTGTAGCCGATGACCTCGGCCAGACCAACCTCAGGAGTGTGCTACCAAGATACCATTAACATGTCTCATCCACCACCAGAGGCCCGAACACCCTTGGCCATTGTTACACATTGTTCCACCTCCGCCACTCACATTATGGCGAATTAGACCACAAGGCTGTGCTCCTTCTCCCTGCCTACAAGCATAAACTGAAGCATGAGCAACCGGTACAGAAAGTCATACAGTGATGATCTGAGGTAATGTATGAGCTCCTATCTGACTGCTTGAAGTCACTGGATTGGCCCATATTCAAGGACTCAGTGGTCAACCTAAATGGCACTGCGACTACTGTCACAGACTTTATCAGTAAGTGTGTAGAGGAGCGTGTGCCAAAGTAGTTAATCCAAGTGTTTCTGAACTGGAAACCATGGGCGAACTGAGAGATCCACTCCCTACTGAATTCAGGTTGGAGGCATATGCGTCAAGTGACTTACACTGGAAATCTTGGTTTGATCTTCAGAAAGCTATCAGGGATGCTAAGAGACAATACCAGTCCCAGACTAACCACATGAACACACACTGGCAGTGGCCAGGTTCACACAATATTACACAATAAAGAAAAGTCGAGTAGAATCACTGACTGCAATGTATATCTCCCTGATGACCTCTATGCATTCTGTGCTCATTTTGAACAGAAGTGGAATGACGTTACCTGCCCTGACAGCCTCGGGTGTACCACAGTCACCGCTGCAGATGTCGGATTGGCCTTCTTGAGGACGAACCCCCAGAAAGCGATTGGTCCAGATGGAAGTCCCAGCCAATGCACGAAGATCCTGCGCTCGCCAGCTGGTAGGTGCATTCACAGACATCTTTACCCTCTCCTTATTCCAATGTGAGGTTTCTACCTGCTTCAGAAAGATCATTATCATCCAATTGCCAAAGAAAAATCAGGTAACGTGCTTTAATTACGTCTGCCCAGCGGCACGGGCATCCAGCATGATGAAATGCTTCAAGAGGTTAGTAATGGGACACAATGACTCCTGATACTCGTAATACATTTGCAACTGTGAGGCCTAACTCAATTTACAAAGATGCTGATGACACCACAACAGAAAACCGAACATAGAACATAGAACACAGGACATAGAATGGTACAATGCTGTGCCAACCTATTAACCTACTCTAAGATCAAACTACGCTGCATACCCTAAATTTTACTGTCATCCATGTGCCTGCCTAAGAGTCATTTGAATGTTCCTAATGTATCTGATGCAACTATCACTGCCTGCAGTGCATTCCACACACCCACTACTCTCTGTATAAAGAACTTTCCTCTGACATTTCCCCTGAACCTTCCTCCAATCGCCTTAAAATTATGCCCCCTCATAATAATCATTTCCGCCCTGGGATAAAGTCTCTGGCTATCCAATCTATGCCTCTCATCTGCTTGTACACCTCCATCAAGTCACCTCTCATCTTTCTTTGCTCCAACGAGAAAAGCCCTAGCTCCCTCAGCTTTTCCTCATTAGATCTGCTCTCTAGTCCAGGCAGCATCCTGGTAAATCTCCTCTTCACAATCTCTAAACCTCCCACATCATTCCTATAATGAGGCAACCCAAACTGAATGTAATAGTCCAAGTATAGTCTAGACAATTTTTTATAGACCTGAAGCACAACCTCACAGCTCCGATATGCAATTCCTCTGCCAATGAAAGACAACACACCATATGCCTTCTTCACAACCCTATCAACTTAGGTAGAAACTTTGAGGAATCTATGGACATGGACTCCAAGATCCGACTGTTCCTCCACAATGCCAAAAACTCCTGCCATTAACCCTGGAATCTGCATTCAAATTTGACCTTCCAAAATGAATCACCTTACACTTTTCTGGATTGAATTCCATCTGCCACTTCTTTGCCCAGCTCTGCACCCTGCCAATGTCCCGTAGCAACCAATAACAGCCCTCCACGCTGTCTACAACTCCATCAACCTTTGTTTGATCAGCAAGAGTGCTAACTGACCCTTCCACATCCTCATCCAAGTCATTTATAAAGATCAAAAAGAGCAAAGGTCCTAGACGAGATCCCTGTGGAAAACCACTGGTTACCAAGCTCCAGGGATGAATACTTTCCATCTAGTACTCCCCTCTGTGTTCTGTTGGGCAGCCAATTCTGCATCCAGAAGTTTAAATGTCCCCGATTCCTGTGTCTCCTTACTTTTTGATAACTTATCAAATGCCTGGCTAAAATCCACGTACACTGCATCCACTGCTCTACCCTCATCAATGTGTTTTGTCACATCCTCAAATATTGCAATAAAGCTGGTCAGGCACGACCTGGCCCTCACAAATGTTCTAGAACATGCTCTAGAATTAATGGAATTTATCCCCCAAATGCAACATGTAAAAAGGAAATGCTAAGAATGGATCAGTGGAGGGCAGTCATTTTGGCTACTCCATTGAAAATTGTAATATCATTTATTTTATCAAAATGATAAACATTCAGATTGATAGCTTTCCATTTGGAAGAGGCCTTTTTTTGGGCCAGATTCTGGAACAAAGATTTGCTGACAATATGAAGGCACAAATCAGCCATTATCCTGTTCAATGTCAGAAGCAATTTGGCAGGCTGAATAGACACCCCCATATCTAATCAATATTTTAGCAGGTTGATCACTGACAGACCGTCAGGAAAAACAAAACAAAACATGATCGCTTTTGTTGATAATGAAAGATGCTACCAGCATCAAGGTTGTGAGGTTCAAGAGCAGTGCTTTGAGCTCCTCAGAGGTGCAGTGAGATGGTACATGGACATCTTTTATATGTATCTCAAATGAATCTCTCATGACTAATCACGCAGGCACTGTGCAGATTGGACTCCAACCTTGGTCATATGAATAGAATAGTTCACTGGGTTACTTTTCAGGAGAGTCATTCTTCTTTGCTGCAAGCCATTCAGCTCATCATGACCATGTGGGGTGTGAAAAAGAGTTACAGATGCCCATACAATCTCTTCTTACTGATTGCCTCACGCCTAGTATTGCAGTCACAGAGTTCTCACTGCTACCCTGGGACCAATAGTTAACCAGTGACAAGCAATGTAAGCATAGTTCTTTCCAAATATTACAATTTTGATGCTTGTGAGTGCCTGCTGTGTGCAAATTGGTTGCCATGAGCAATGATCACACTTTGTCAAAAGTTTTCCTGATTAGAACTCTGGTGTCCTGGGGCTGTGTTAGATACCAAGCCAATTTCTACCTTCTGTTCTTTATCTTTTCTGACAGATTTCTCTCTACCTCTTTCTCTTTTCATTTTATGCACTCTCTCACTCTTAATACTGGTTCTGTCTCTCTCTATCTCTCAATTTCTGATTGTTCCTTTTCTTCCCCCTCTTTCTTAAATCCCCCATCTCCTCCTCTCACCTAATCTGTCATGTCGCTTTCTCTATTTGCTATCTTCCTTGGTTTCTCTAGTTGTGTCTTTTCCTTCCTCCCTCTCTTGCTCCATTTTCTACTCACACTTTCACCATATACTCTTGTGTGCGTATTGTGAGTGTAAGTGTACGTAAGTCTGAGAGTGTACATGTGCAAGTCTGCTTTCTCTTCCCATAGCAACACATAATGCAGTGGATTGAACCTTGAAAGTGGAGTCGAAGGTAGATAGGATAGTGAAGAAGCTGTTTGGTATGTTTACCTTTCTTGGTCATTGCACTGAGCATAGGAGTTGGGAGGTTATTGCTCGGCTAAACAAAACATTGGCTAGGCCACTTTTGGAACACTTCATGCAATTCTGGTCTCTCTCCTATGGGAATGATGTTGTGAAAGTTGAAAGGGTTCAGAGAAGGTTTACAAAGATGCTGCCAGGGCTGGAGGTTTTGAACTATAGGGAAAGGCTGAATAGGCTGCGGGGAGCTATTCTCCCTTGAATGTTGGAGCCTGAGGGGTAACCTCATAGAGATTTCTCAAATGATGAGTGACATGGATAAGGTAAATGGGGACAGTCTTTTCCCTGGGATGGGGTTGTCCCAGAAAAAGGCATAGGTTTAAGGTGAGAGGGATTTAAAAGGGATCTAAGGGGTAACTTTTTTTTATGCTGAAGGTGATGTGCATATGGAAGGAGATGCTAGAGGAAGTGGTAGCGGCTGGTACAATTACAATGTTTAAAAGGCATCTGGATGTGCATGTGAATAGGCACGGTTTAGAGGGATATGCACGAAATGCTGGCAATTAGAACTAGATATATTAAGCCTATCTGGTCTGCATGGACAAGTTGGACTGAAAGATTTGCTTCTGTGCTGTACATCTCTATGATTCTATAACACTCAACACCAAGAGCTTATGCACTGTCCCTGTAAACAGGCAGTGAGCTCTTGGCTCATATTCAGCACCAACACATCCTTTGCAACTTAATTGAAGGGTGTCAGACAGGTTGGTGATCGGCAACAGGACAGTTTTGCTTCTCAGGTAAATATTTAACAAACCAGGAATTGACTGTAAACAAGAAGCTTGGGCTGAAACTGGCAAGGAACATTTGCACTATACAAATGCCTGGCAATGTCCATCTTGATAAGAGACTATAGAACTGCCACTTGGTACTCAATGGCATCACCACCATTGAATGCCCCCACAAGCAACATCCTCAAGGATACCTTTGAGACAGAACCTAATCATCACGTCTTAGGATTCAGTGGCATTATCATATTTGAAATCCCTCATGATTAACATCTTGGGAATTACCATTGAGAGGGAATGTAATGTTGCTCCTTGACATTCAGTGGCATCACCATTACTGAAACCCCCACTTTCAACATGGTGGGGGCTTCCATTGAGAGAAAATCAAACCATAACCCATTGACATTCAATGGCATTACCATCATTGAACTCTATCACGGTTAAAAACCTAGAGTTTACCATTGACCAGAAATTGGACTCACCAAATTAGTGCAATTCCTACGAGTGCAGGTCGGAGGCTGGAAATCCTGCAGTGAGTAACTCACCTCCTGACTCTCTCCCTAAAGCTTGTCCAGCAAGGTGCAAGTCAGGAAGGTGATGGAATCTCTCCATTTGCCTGGATGACTGCAGCTCCAACAATACTCAGAAAGCTCAACACTATCCAGGAGAAGTCAAACTGCCTGAAGGACTCCACATCCAACAAGCGTCCTTAAAACCAAGCCTGTTGGTTAGCAACAAACACAAAGTGAAATTGCTGGAGAACTGTGCCAGTCTGGCACCATCTGTGAAGGGAAAACAGAGTGTATGTTTCTGGTCCACATCCCTAAGTATCCATCTATAAAATACAGTGCATAAATTCACCAAATATCCTCAGACAGTGTCTTCCAACCCAACAACCACTTCCATCTAGAAGGACAAAGGCAGCAGATACATTCGAACAGCAAGTTAGAACATAGAACATAGAACAGTACAGCACAGAACAGGCCCTTCAGCCCACAATGTTGTGCCGACCATTGATCCTCATGTATGCACCCTCAAATTTCTGTGACCATACACATGTCCAGCAGTCTCTTAAATGACCCCAATGACCTTGCTTCCACAACTGCTGCTGGCAACGCATTCCATGCTCTCACAACTCTCTGCGTAAAGAACCTGCCTCTGACATCCCCTCTATACTTTCCACCAACCAGCTTAAAACTATGACCCCTCGTGCTAGCCATTTCTGCCCTGGGAAATAGTCTCTGGCTATCAACTCTATCTATGCCTCTCATTATCTTGTATACCTCAATTAGGTCCCCTCTCCTCCTCCTTTTCTCCAATGAAAAGAGACCGAGCTCAGTCAACCTCTCTTCATAAGATAAGCCCTCCAGTCCAGGCAGCATCCTGGTAAACCTCCTCTGAACCCTCTCCAAAGCATCCACATCTTTCCTATAATAGGGCGCCCAGAACTGGACGCAGTATTCCAAGTGCGGTCTAACCAAAGTTTTATAGAGCTGCAACAAGATCTCACGACTCTTAAACTCAATCCCCCTGTTAATGAAAGCCAAAACACCATATGCTTTCTTAACAACCCTGTCCACTTGGGTGGTCATTTTAAGGGATCTATGTATCTGCACACCAAGATCCCTCTGTTCCTCCACGCTGCCAAGTTCTACAGATTCCCCTCCAAGCCACTCGCCATTCTGACTTGGAAATATTTCACTGATCCTTCATGTTTGCTGGGTCAGAATCCTGGAATTTCCTCTGTAATGACATTATGGATCTACCTATATGAGCATGAAATGCAGTGGTTCAAGAAGGCAGCTGCCTATGATCTTCTCAAGGGGCCATTAGGAATCGGTGATAAATGCTGGATCCACACATTTAAACATCTGAGGCAGCTGGATATCTCAGGGAGAGAGAGGGGGATGGAGAGAGAGAAAAATTTTGAGGGACAACATGAGGAGAAGACGGCGAAGCAGAGAGAGAATCAACTTGTGAAACTGCAGAAGATTTCAGGAAGGAGAAAGATAGGTATAGTCGAAAAACAGATAGGGAGGGTGCAGATGTGGGAGGGAGGAGAGAGGAAGAGAGATTCTGAGAGAAGGATGTGAGCATAGATAGAAACAGGTAGGGAGAGAAATAGAGATAGGTAAATGTAAGGATGGGCCGAAGGGTTAAATGTTAATGATGATATTCGAGAGCTGCATGGGATAATAAATTGTACAGGATGGGAAACTAGGCTGAGAAAGTTTAGAATCATGCGTGACAAGCTGTGTGACCTTGAATAAGACCTGTGAGCATTCCTTTATGAGCCAAAGATGACACCTGCACTTGTTTCGCCATCTTGTGTTGTCTGTGCCAGTCAGCAGTTTTGTCTATCGTATCTGGTGTTTTCTTGACTGTTTGTGATATTGTTCGAGTGAGAGAGTTTTGTCCCAAACTGCTGCTGCTACTATTAATGCTGGACTTCACCTCGGCTCAGAATTGTGAACAATATCAAAATGATAAGATTCTTGGTAGTGTGAATGAACAAAGAGATCTCGGTGTCCATGTGCATAGATCCCTGAAAGTTGCCACCCAGGTTGACAGGGTTGTTAAGAAGTTATACGGTGTGTTCGGTTTTATTGGTAGAGGGATGGAGTTTCGGAGCCATGAGGTTATGCTGCAGCTGTACAAAACTCTGGTGCGGCCGGACTTGGAGTATTGTGTACAATTCTGGTCGCCCCATTATCGGAGGGATGCGGAAGCATTGGAAAGGGTGCAGAGGAGATTTACCAACATGTTGCCTGGTATGGAGGGAAGGTCTTATGAGGAAAGGCTGAGGGACTTGAGGCTGTTTCTGTTAGAGAGAAGGAGGTTAAGAGGCAACTTAATAGCAACATACAAGATGATCAGAAGGTTAGACAGGCTGGACAGTGAGAAGCCTCTTTTCCTCAGATGGTGATGGCTAGCAGGAGTGGACATAGCTTTAAATTGTGGGGTGATAGATATAGGACAGAAGTCAGAGGTAGGTTCTTTACTCAGAGAGTAGTAAGGGCGCGAAATGCTCTGCCTGCAACAGTAGTAAACTCGTCAACTTTAAGGGCATGTAAAGGGTCATTGGATAAACATACGGATGCTAATGGAATAGCATAAGTGAGATGGGCTTCAGATTGGTTGCACAGGTTGGCGCAACATTGAGGACCGAAGGGCCTGTAATGTTCTCTGTTCTATGTTCCAGGCCAGCCACCGATTGAAGTGTCCCTGAGAGACAGAAGAACATGAGACTTGTTGATTTTTCTAGAAAGGTGTGAGAAATGTTGCTTCTTTTACCCCTCTTTTCCATTTATTGTTACCAATATAAAAATTTATTATTGTCATTGTAACTATTTATTATTCTTTAATAGACATTTATATCTAAGCACATTGCAGTTGTTGATTTGTCTCTTAATTATATTTACCTAAATCCACTCTGAGCACTTTTGTCGAGCTCTGACAGCCAGACTCTGCCTATGGCATCTGGTGTCAAAACCTCTTCCTCCACCAAGTTTCTTCCTCCACCCAACAACACAATCCAAAATGAAGGGTTCAAGCTTGTTTTGAAATGCATAAATTCAGGGGGATCAGCCAGAACACACAAAGGTTGGGCTCAGCCACATCAACCTAATGAATGTGGAAGGAAATTATCTTTCTGATCTGGATGGGCAACAAACATGGGGGTCTTTGGTCTCAGAGTTGAGGTGTTGGTCAGTGAGTGACTGGTGGCTCTTGTTGGTGACCCACATCTTTGACTGGGCCTTGCCAACGGGCACAGAAAAGGACAAAGTGATACACTTGGAGATGTGTGTATCTTTGGGGCACAGATTAGATTCCCTACAATGTGGAAACAGGCCCTTCAGCCCAACAAATCCACACTGCCCCTTGGGCATCCCACCCAGACCCATCCCCCTGTAACGCACACACCCCTGAACACTACGGGCAATTTAGCATGGCTAATCCACCTAGCCTGCACATCTTTGGACTGCGGGAGGAAACTGAAGCACCCAAAGGAAACCCAAGCCGACGCGGAGAGAATGTGTAAACTCCACACAGACAGTTGCCTGAGGCTGGAATCAAACCTGGGTCCCTGGCGCTGTGAGGCTGCAGTGCTAACCACTGAGCCACCGTGCCGCCACTAAAAGATAGATAAACCCATAGATTCACAGTTGAGTAAAAACAACATTTGCTTTTCTCTCCTGCAGCCTCAATGAACCTGTTCCCCTCTGGCTGGCAGGGAAGAATGAAGGAGGATCGGCAAAGGGGTGTCCTCTTCCCATTCAATCCAACCTTTAGAATGGAAACTGGTTCACCTCCTGCCACTGTGGGATGTTCACACTCTCCGCATGGACCTCAACACCGTCTCCATGATAGAAGCCTTTCAAAGTCGCATGGGATATTGGGAGGAGAGACTGTCATTGTTCCATCCACTGTGTGGCCCCCTCCATCACCTAGATATATTAGGAGACACCTCTAGACTAAATTGAATTTAAAATAGGACCTCCTGGCTCAGAGATTAACAAAATGGGAAATCGCTGGAGAAACTCTGCAAGTCTGGCAGAAAACAGAGTTAATGTCTTAAGTCCACATTCAAAATCAATCTACTCCCACCACCACTGATGTACAGTACCAACATTATTAACCGATATTATGCACTGCAGAAAATCACCAAATCTCTTTAGAGATCTCCTTACAAAGCCAAGATAAGATGAATTGTCAGAGGCCTGTCAAGGAATATAGGATGGTCTGAGAGGATTATGCATGAGGAATATGCCACACTCTGATTTTAGAAATTGCAGTTAAATTAAATGCCAACTGCACCACATAGGTGCCCAGATTGGAGATTCCAGATTGGTTCGGACTCTTTCTCATTTGGCCCAATGACTGTACCCAACAAGAGAAGTTTGTCCTTCAAAATGAAGGCAACATTTCATCTTCACCAGGACTGAACAGTGTTCACTTCTACCAATGATGATGTGGGCAGATGTATCCAAGGCAGGAGGATTTGTAAGAAGGAAGGCAGGGGTATTTTTCCCTTTCTGCTGCTTTCCTCACCAGGAACCGCAGGAAGACTTAGTCTTTCAAACCTCGATCAATTCAACCAGTCGCGGAACTGCTGAGACTTCCATGGTGATGGAGATTCAAGACCAAAAACGGGAATGGATTCGGTGTGCTGGGTCCTCTCCTCCAGTTTATCACTGCTGTTTAATATTGAAGAGGACAAGAACTTCAGCTGAAGGAGGGTGGTAGGTGGGAATTAGCAGGAAGATTTCTTTACCACATCTTGTCTCAGGGCAGGGCATCCCTGGGGATGGTGACAGATGGATCTGACTGATAGGTATGATGCTGTCAGGGTGGCAATTTTGGAGCTACAAGATATGGATGATTCTGCCTGTTTCTGACCTTCCCTCCCTCCGATCAAATGAATGAAAAATGTGTGTCATGGACAAGAGGCAATGCAATGAATTTTATTGACATGGTTCAGAAAGCAATAGGGCAGGGGTCATTTGATCCACACAAGGAAACACAGATGACCTACAGAAATGATGGTTAGCATCAGTTGGTGTCTCAGATGGGTCTCATTTTAGAATTTTTTCGCTGTACATCCATTTTCTCTTGCAGCAGTATAGCCCAATGGTACAAATCGCATTGTAAGGGATTTCATGCGGATCACAAGGTGATCGCTTGCAAATTCCTCCGCGGAATCCACAAGAGTTGAGTAGGCCTGTGAAACAGAAAAGAATAGTTCAATGATGTCCCCAGACAGCATGCCATCATACCACTGTGCACAATGCTTCCAGTGTGACTTAACCAGTGGAGTTGGAGACGAGCTCTGTGCATGGTGTTCCATGTATGTTGTAACTAATTGATATGGAGATAGAAACTATGGGTTGTGTTTCAAATGGGCTCTAATGGAGAGATAAAGAGAGAAGAGCTTCTTGAGCTCCTCCAAATGTGCTTGATCTATGCTCTCTTAGCACAAGCACTGTGAACATCAGAATGACACAACTGAAATCAGTCTCTGAATGTGTATATCCCACCTTGCAGCACAGGAACACAACGGAAAATTTCAGACAAAAATAAGCAAGGAATGTATGAACAGATTTACAAACACTCTTTAAAGTGTTTCGGTTCAAGGACTGTTTAAAGTACAAAAGAATTGACTGTGTTTATACAGAGATAATTCCACAGCTCTTAGTCCAGGCAGCTAAAGAAATTCCCAATAACGGCAGACTGTTTGATCTCTTGGAATTCATCAGAATTAGAAGGGTGTGGGTATCTGGAATTGTTACCGGGGACTGGATAAGATTGCAGAGATCAGGAGGGGCGAGTCAAAGGGAAATTTGAAAATTTGTCCCTGTTCAATGTGTGAATGAACCAATTAAGGACAGCTCCATTGTGGATAGTTTTCAAGTGTGGATAATTAGAAAATTAAACTGAACACTCTTCAAAACCTCTCTGAAATGAGGTGATAACTCTTCATTTGGAACTGGCAGGAATGGGTTCAGCCCCAAACGGGAGTGATTGCATGAAGGTAAAAGAAATCAGTCAAAATTCAGTTGTAAAACATCATATGCTTGAGGAGTTGAATGGCCTCTTCCTGTACCTGTGAATGGTTCTACAGTTAGCTTTCACAGAGATGTACTAACCAGAAAAAAACCTTGGCCTCGATTCTCCATCGGCAGTGATAGGCTCGACGAGTACCAGGTTGATTAGCAGCAAAAGCAGTGCTTTCATCTCTCTCTGCACAGTCCTTCAGAGTCTTGGTGAGATGACTGGAACATGGGAGGCTCTTTATAGGAAATAAGAGACTACCTGTAGTTAATAATTACAGATGAACATTGAGGATTGGATCCATCTTGTGCCTATTATAAAGACATTTCACTAACTGACACCAAATGTAACTGGAATCAAAAGTAAGCGTTTCTGTTAATCAGTTATTTATCAGTGAACAGAAAGGCCTAACTGGTTGAAGTGGTGAAGGTTTAAAGAAAATGTTCACACAAGCTAAGTAGGTATTGCTTTGTAGTTAAGAAACCCACTTGGTCTGCAGTTCCTCTGCTGGCTCTTTAAGTTTTGTCACAAAGAGCTAGCAGTGGCATACTGGGCTGTATAACCAGGTATTCCTCTGTTTTAATGCTTCTTCCACCTCATAAATTTGAATTTAATTCTTAAATTCAAATTGTCAGCACTGCGTGCTGATGCTTCAGTGCAAAATGCTCCGTTACATTGAACTAACACAAAATGGTGTGCATCAAGCCATTTCAGCCTGGGATCTGACTTGTCCTGTGTGAACTGAAGCTAAAAATGAGAGCTGTCCCTTCAGCCATTCCAAGTTGGGGCCAATCTCAGTGAGCCTGGGGTGATTACTATCTACAGTGTACTCTGTGCATTTCTCATGAGCTTCTGTGCTCCAGGATCCCATTGTGGCAGTGATAAGAGAAAAGAATGAGGAAGGTGAGGTCTGTTCTCCTTGGGTGCCTGACCCTGAGGTGCCGGTGTGGCTCATCATTGCTGATTGAGTTGTGCCTTTGGTTGATTTTCTGGATGTGAGTATATCTCTGTGCACTATCGATAAGAACATCCTGAGAAATGCAGGAGGCCATTCAGGCCTTCATACCTGTGCAATATAGAATATTATTATGGTTAATACACTTTAAAAACCTCAATGACCTCTCTCCTTTGTCTCCATTGTTAACTGCAGCTCAAAACTCCTCCCTGATATCGGTACTCCTCCAATTCTGGCTTCTTGACCATGCCCAGATTTTCCCCAATTCACCATTGGTGGCCATACCTTCAGCTCCCTGGGACATAATCTGCAGATCTCCCACCATCACACTATCACCCTCTCTCTCCTCTGTCAAGCCTATCCGTAATTCCTTCCTCTGTAATAAAGTATTTGGTCTCTTGCCCCTAATATCTGCTTTAGTGATTCAGTATGAAATTAATTTTCATTATTTTCCCAGTATGAATCATTTTGAGACAGTGTAACTTAATCAATAATGATCTGATTTGTCTCAATCCCCTTTTTGGCACCTATGTCTCATGTAACTTGAGTACAGCACACTTGGAGCACCCATCTGCGCCTGATATATTTTTGGTAGACCCAAGGAGAAGCACTATGTACTCTTATGGTCCCATTCTAGCTTGGGTAGACAATACTAGGAGCACTGTGCACTCCTCAGAACCCAATCTACATGAGGCAGACTACATTGGGAGCACTAGGCAGGCCTCATGTCCCAATCTACCTTCGGTAGACTATACTGGGAACACTATTCATTTGTTTGGATCACAACCTGCCTTGGGAAGACTACACTGGCGACACTGTTCTATCCCCTGGTCGCAAGCTACCTAAGATAGACTACATGTGGGGAACTGTGCACTTTTCAGGTTCCAATTTACCTTGGATAGATCACAGTGGGAGCACTACACAAACATTTGTCTCCTAAATACATGGGCAAGACCACACTGGGAGCACTAGATCCAATACATCAACATATTTCATAGCCAGATGGGAGTGTACTGAAATGCTCCTTGCTGTTCTCTTTAATGTGCTTTTCATTTCTGTCCACCAGCATTAATTATGAGCACTTGTGAGGAGAATAGAGGAAGCTTTTCTTTTCGCTACAAGTAACGACAATGAGAAACCAAGTAATCTGCAATGTTAGGATTGTGACGATCATTTCACCAAATAATGAGTGGCACAACACAGAATGTGAGACCCTATGTGATCCCTCTAACCGTCTGAATTACCCTGACAGTAGATTTTGTCATTCAGGCACTGCTAGATTGGGTGGATCCCTTGGTCCTTGAATGATGTGCATCAAGCTTGCTGCAATGAATATTGCCTCTCATCTGTGCCTGCTTTATAAAGGGGACTGACATGTCTCTATACAAACAGAGAGGGAGCTCAGAAATTCTCAGGTTCCCGTTGCCACATTACAGCTCCAATTCATGATTGTTACAGAATCACACTTTACTGCTGATGTATTAGCCTTGCCCATCACCATCCCTGGGGATGTCCTGTCATTAGTGCAAACTTGATTGATTAGAAATAGTCAGCACGATTTAGTGAGAGGCAGGTCATGCCTCATAAGCCTTACTGAATTCTTTGAGGATGTGACGAAACACATCAGTGAAGGTCGAGCAGTGGGCGTGGTGCATATGGGTTTTAGCAAGGTATTTGATAATGTTTCACATGCTAGGCTCATTCAGAAAGTAAGGAGACATGGGATTCAGCGAAATTTGGCTGTCTGGACACAAAACTAGCTGTCCAATAGAAGACAGAGGGTGGTAGTAGATGGAAAGTATTCAGAGTGGAGCTCGGTGACCAGAGGTGTTCCACGGGGATCTGTTCTGGGACCTCTGCTCTTTGTGATCTTTATAAATACCCTTGGATGAGGAAGTGGAAGGGTGGGTTAGTGAGTTTGCTGATGACACAAAGGTTGGTGGAGTTGTGGACAACATGGAGGATGTTGTAGGTTGCAATGGGACATAGACAGGGTGCCGAGCTGGGCAAAAAAAAAGTGGCAGATGGAATTCAACACAGAAAAGTGCAAAGTGATTCATTTTGGAAGGTCAAATTTGAATGCAGAATACAGGGTTAATGGCAGGATTCTCAGCAGTGTGGAGGAACAGAGGGATCTTGGGGTCCACATCTATAGATTCCTCAAAGTTGCTACCCAAGTTGATCGAGCTGTAAGGAAGGCGTATGGTGTGTTGGCTTTCATTGGCAGGGGAATTGAGTTTAAGAGCTGTGACATTATGCTGCAGCTCTATCAAACTCTGGTTAGACCCCATTCAGAATATTGTGTTCGGTTCTGGTCACCTCATTAAAGGAAAGATGTGGCAGCTTCAGAGAGGGTGCAGAGCAGATTTACCAGGATGCTGCCTGGATTGGAGGGCAGGTCTTATGAGGAAAATTTGAAGGAGCTCGGGCTTTTCTTATTTGAGTGAAGAAAGATGAGAGGTGACTTGTGGGAGGTGTACAAGATGATGAGAGGCATAGATAGAGTGTATAGTCTGGGACTTTTTCCCAGGGCAGAAATGAGTATTATGAGGGGCCATAATTTTAAGGTGACTGGAAGAAGGTATAGGGGAGATAACAGAGGTAGGTACTTCACACAGAGAGTGATGGGCGTGTGGAATGCGCTGCCGGCAGTGGTAGTGGAGTCAGATACTTTAGAAACTTTTAAGCAACTCTAGGCACATGAAGGATAGTAAAATGTAGGGTGTGCAGTGTACATTGATCTTAGTAGGATAATAGGTCGGCACAACATCTTGGGCCAAAGACCCTGTACTGTGCTGTACTGTTCTATGTTCTTTTCCCACTGAGTACCAACTGCCTCGCTCCCACAGGCGAGAAACATCCTCCTGATAAACATCACTCAGAACAAGTACTGAGTTTTATCAAGGGCATTGGCTAAAGGGTTATTATTGTGCCTGTGTCAGAGCACAGTCTGCTGAGGTCTGAGGGAGTAACACTGCCTGTGTCAGTTTTGAGTGAGGACCAGCAGGAGGCAGAGACCTATTTGACATCGTCCTGCCTTCATACCTTTGTTAATGTCAGCACTGGCAAGGATGGACTTCTTGAAGTCTTGGTGAAGGTAAAGTCTCATTGTCTTCACAGGGAGAATGCACTCATTGTGCTGTGTGGAAATGCCAAGCAGGACGGGTTCATGGCACATCTCAGAGGTGGGACATTCAGTAACCGGAAGAAACAGAGTCAAGAGAATTGAAGGGAGAATTCATCTGGAGTTGAGGAGAATTTCTTCTGACCTGTAGAATCATAGGAGTGTAGGACCATCCAGAATACGTCCATCAACCCATTGAATCTGTACTATCTAAATACCCCATGACTTACACAGATCCCGGACTAGGCTCACAGACAGTTGTGTCATCTGGAATGTGATGCTTGGAAGGACAATGGATACAAATTCAACAAAAACTTAAAAATAAAAGAATTGTATTAATAATTGATAGGGAAAAGAACATCCAGATTTATCCAATTCCACTTTTCTTTTGATTTTAGTTATTGCCGGTCAAAGTGAGTGAACTGCCTGTGTGTGTGTGTGTGTGTGTGTGTGTGTGTGTGTGTGTGTGTGTGTGTGTGTGTGTGTGTATGTGTGCGTGTGTGCCAGTATGTGTGTATGTGTGTGTGCGCATTTGTGCATGTGTCTGTGTGTATGTGAGAGTGTGTGTGATTGTGCATGCGTGTGTGCATGTATGTGTGCGTGTTTTTGTGTGCGTGTGCATGTGGGAGAGTGTGTCTGTGTGTGCGTCAGTGTGCATGTGTGTGTTTGCGTGCATGTGTGTGTGCATGTGTGCGTGTGTGTATGTGTCTGTCTGTGTGTATGTGTCTGTGTGTGCGCGTCTGTGTGTGCGTGTGTGTATGTGTGTATCAGTATGCATGTCTATGTGTGTGTGCGTGTGTCTGTGTGTGTGTGTCTGTGTATGTGTGTGTGTGAGAGAGAGAGAGATAAAGAGAAAGAGGGAGAGAAACTTCTAATGACAGAATATAAAGAGCTGTCTTTCAGCGAGCACATGCAGCAATGAAGACTTCAGCAGAGAATGACGAAAGACCTGCTTATTCTCCTTCGAATCCTGGTGTTGTTGCAGCCCCATCACTGTTGGAGGAATGCGTGCAAGATACTTTATCTGATGTGACTGTATCTCTGTATCCACGGGGATGCTCAGTAGAAGAGGTGGGGACCATCCAACATTCTCACATCCTATGGTGACTTCCATGTAAATTGAGTCTAAATATGCGTCCTAATCTGACCCGCAATCTTTGTCAAGTAATCCCTACAAAGTGAGCTTTATGCAAGTCATCAATCACAGTGTTGCAAGTTCCCATATGATTGTTAATCATACGGCTCCACTTCATACACACCAAGGAGTTAGACTTACCTGTCAAGAATTCCCATCTCCTGGTGATATTGGGGATGAATCAAATACATCTTTTCAAATCCCTTCACGGCCACTCTCTCCTGTCTTTTTAATTCCCTCCATCGCAGGTAACCACTTTCCGAAAAGCTCTGTGTTCCCATACCTGGGAGTTTTATGTCCCATCTGAGACCGAATCTACTCACAATCAGTGGCCATGCCCTCCAGCTGCTTTGGCCTTCACTGAATCATCCTCTCCATCCTTCCTTCCTCCTTTATGTTTGTCCATTAAACCCCCTCCTCCCATGGAGCAAGCTTTTGGTTGCTCCTCCAGAACTCCTATTCCTTATGATCTTAAAAGCTCACTGGGCCCCGATTGGCAAAAAGAAATTGGACTTCCTCCCAAGTGATTTGGAAATTATATTTGCCCATCTAACTGTGAGAGAGGGAGTTTCGGAACCCCAGAAATTATGAGGACATCAATGATGGATGGAAGATGATGGAAATTTATTTTTAAATGATGAGTTGCTAAGAGTGGGAAAGTGCTGACTGAAAGGTCACTCAGCACAGAGTTTAGTTGCTGAATGTGACCCTGGGGACTTAGGGGTGGAGTGGGTTAGAATTGCCAGGGTGAGGATGGTGGTAAAAAAGCCAAGATTTGAGTTTCAGAGTTGGAGATTCCTCCCTGCGTCTTATCATTTAACAAATTCACCCAATCATGTGGTGGGGTCTGTCATCAGTATCCTTAGCTGCTCTCTGAACATCCTCTTGGACCATGGCATAATTACAGACATTGGAGCAGCAACTTGTGAGCTGCATCATGAAGCCCATTTCACTTAGAAAATGATGCAGGTATAGAGGTCAGTTTCTGAAATGGAACATTCAGTACCAAATAATATACACAATTGATATTGACCACAGCAGGATGAAATTCTCTGAGATCAGAAACAATAAAATGATGGATTTCCTTTGATTCTCTGGTTCTGGTTTTCTGTAACCCCTTACACCACTATGAAAACAAAGTGCTCCTAAGATGCTGCTTGGCCTGCTGTGTTCATCCAGCTCCACACTTTGTTATCTCGGATTCTCCAGCATCTGCAGTTCCCATTATCTCGGTCCTGAGGGCTCTGTTGGCCACAATGAAGTGTTTCACTGATTAAACATTCAGCAACGGAATCAAAATAAATGGAATGCTGAGTGTTAAAACATGATGAAGAAATTCTATTGAAGGTCAAACACTGGATAACAGAACGTACATTGTAATTCCACAAAATCAAGGGTTATTCTTAATCAGGTATTAAGTTTTTAACCTGAAACATGAGAAAATGTTCTCTAAGTAGCTCAGAGCAGTCACTGCTCTCAGAACCACAGCTGTCATTTTCGCTCTGCAATATTTACGTTTCAGCTTCTGGAAACAACTGGCTGTAAGTCAATGAAAGCTGAAAGCAACGGTGTACTAGATAGATTCTTCAGTGGCTGCATAAGGCAGATGGCATGGGGATTTCCCTCAGGAAAAGAAAGTGTGGCAAACAATTGGCATGTACCACATGACAAGATCACCAACAATGACTGGCAGGTCTACTGCTGTCATGGACACCAGTCAGCAGGTAACATATTTAGACAGACCACACTCACCCAGAGAAAGGATCACAATTGTCTGCCTTTTTGCCAAGGAGAGTCTTTGTGGGATGCAACTATATTGGAACAATTAATAATCAATGGGTATTACATGCATTACTCTGTTAAATTTTACAATAGAGTTGAGCTTTTTTAATTTTGTCATTCTGTTGTTGTAGTTTAACTATATTATTTGAATAAATTGAGCAGTTTGACCACCTGAAGTGGATTTGGAACATTACACTTTACATTTGCATTTGAAAGAAGAAAACATTCAGGTTTAGGTTACCACCTTAAAATATTTTGAGAGGGCCTGATCTGATCCAAAATAATCTCCTTGTAAAAAGGCCAGGCAAGAATAGCTCGAGGCAAGAACAGAGACAAAGGCACTGCTTCAAATGCACCATCCACCATCATTTCTCTATCTACAGGAACAGACCTGGAGGCAGTGAAACATCTTCATCATCACATCAGATCTAAACTCCTCAACAACCTGATGGAAAATTGTTTCACATTTGTGATTACTTCTGTTTGGAAGTTGTGAAGGCAAAATATCTCCCATCCCTCGAAAAAAAAACAACAGCATCATGGAAATCAGGCCAATGATCTCAGGCTTTGGACATTAATAGAATGGTGTAGAAATCCTAGATTGAGTATACTGCAAACCACAACAGAAAGACAGCACTTATCTCAAAAGAACAATCTCTTCTACATTGGCCATTGAGGGGATGGAATGTTCCAAAACTTGCAAACGCAAAGGACGTATTGTTTGATTCAGTCACAGTGACTTCCTTTGCAAAAGATACCCAAGAGATCGAAGGGTTCTCTGGCACAGACAGTATTCACAGCACAATCAAAGTCAGACTGAGAATCATGGTCAACCATCCAAGGAAAGGGAAATTTGGAAGAATTCGGAGACTCATGAAGCCCTGGAACTTGTGACTTCAGACAGATGGTGGTAAGTAGGTCATGTTGATGTAAAATTTAGGCATATGCACCCAAATGTGCAGGTGTTATCTCTGGTATCAAACCAAAGCTTGTGTGGAGTTCTTGTATCATGTCACAGGTCCGAAAGCGTAAGTCAGACACCAGATTAAACATAACCAGCTGAAAGCTGTCATAAAGTCATGGATTGAGGAGTTCAGCTCAAGATCTAGTGAGGTGTGTTATATTATCCCTGGTTTCCGAAAGTCTAACAATTATTAGTGAGTTAAAAAAAGCAACACATAACATCCTAGTATCATTCAATAAAACATAGCTTCTGGGGAACATAGGAACAGGGGAGGCCATTCAGCCCCTCAAGCATATTCCAACATTCAATGGTATCAGTGCTGATTCTATTGGCCCATATCCCTTCATATTTTTGGTCAAAAAAAATCTAAAAACTCACCCAGAATTCACTGTGGTTTCAAATATCCATCATCCTTTTCATGTCAAAGTACTTCTTAATACCCCTCCTGAACAGGCTGGCCCTGATTTTCAGACCATACCCACTAGTTCCAGAATACTCAACTAATGGAATCAGTTTATATTTATTTGTCCTTAACCCCCACCCCACCGCTGTGATAGCTTGAAGATTTCTATCAGATTGCCCTTTAGCCTTCTAAATTCTGGAGATAAAAGGCTCCATTTGTATAATCTATCCTCACAACTTAACTCCGAAGTACAGGCATCAATCTTGTAAACCTGTGCTGTACTTCCTCCATGGCTCATGTATCCTTCCTAAAGTGAGGTGAGCAGATCTCTTCACAGTGCTTGAAGGAGAAAGACAAGGAATGTGCTATTATAAAAGGTTTAGGTGCACCCAGATATTCATACATTTATTTGAAAATGAAACGTCCCTGCCCTTCTTTGTAAATGGAATGCATGTTTTGTAAGATGATGGTTGAGAAAGTCAGACAGATTTTGACAGGTTGTCTGTCTGTCCAGCTGTTCCTTCTGTGTTTTAGATTTAGAGGCATCAGGAGTCTAGTAGATTACGCTTCTCCTCTATTGCTTTCAGCACACAGGAACATTGGAAGAGCACATTGCTGTTCTGTGGCCTAACTCATATACCTGCTTTTGGCCCATAACCTTTAAATCATAGAGTCATAGAGTAACGCAGTGTGAAAACAGGTCCCTCAGCCCAAATTGGTCCATGCTAACACTCAGCTAGTTCCAATTGCCCACATTTGGTCCACATCCCTCTAAATCCTTCATATTAATGTGCCAATCCAATATTGCTCTTGTATAAGCCTCAACTACTTTCTCTGGCAGTCCATTCCATATATGTACCACTGTCTGTGTGAAGAAGCTGCCCCTCAGGTCCTTCTTAAATTTTACCCCTCTCATTTTAAACCTATGTCCTTGAGTTTTCAATTCCCTATCGTTTGGAAAAAGACTGCATACATTAATCCTCTCTATGCCCCTCATGATTTTACATACCGCAATAAGATCACCCCTCAATCTTCTATGTTCCAAGGAATAAAGCTCTGGCCAACCTCTCCCTGTAACTCAGGTCTACTAGTCTGGTTAACATGCTCGTAAATCTTCTTTGCACATTTTCTAGTGAAACTGTGACTTTCCTATAAAAAGGGTGACCAAAGCCGTACACAATAACCCAAGTGCGGACTCACCAACAACTTATACAGCTGCAACATAATGTCACAACTCCTTTACCCAATGCCTCGATTGATGAAGGCCAGCATGCTAAGTGCCTTCCTCACCACCCTGTCCACCTGTGACGCTGCTTTCAAAGAACTATGAATTTGTACTCCTGGGTCCCTCTGTGCCACAACACTCCTCAGGACCTTCCAATTTACTGTAAAAGTCCTACTATGGTTTGACTTTCTAAAGTGCAACATCTCACACTTATCCGTATGGAACTACATTTGCCACTTCCCCATCTGATCAAGATCCCTTGTTAATTATTGATAACCTTTCTCGCTACCAATAAAACCTCCTACTTTTGTTTCATCCGCAGACTTACTATTCATGCCTTGTACATTCACATACAGATCATTTTACTAAGTAACAAATGACAAAGGTCCCAGCATTGCCCCCTGTGGCACATCAACAGTCACAGGGCTCCAGTCTGAGAAGCAAGCTTCACCCATCACCCCCTGCTTCCTATCATCGAGCTAGTTTTGAATCCAATTAGCTAGCTCTCCCTGGATCCCATGCAACCTTACCATCATGACCAGCCTGCAGTGCGGGATCTTATCAAAGGCCTTACTAACATCCATATAGACAACATTCACTGCCCTGCCTTCATCAAACCTCTTGAAAACCCCTTTGAAAAACTCTAAAAGATTTGTCAGACATGACTTCCCGTGCCCAAATCCACACTGACTATCCCTAATCAGACCTTGTCTGTCCAAATATTAGTTGGTCCTGTCCCTCAGTGTCCTCTCCAATAATTTGCCTACCACTGACTTCAGGCTCACTGGAATGTAGTTCCCCAGCTTGTCTTTGCAACCTCTCTTAAACAGTGAAACAACATTAGCCACCCTCCAGTCTACCGGAACTTCACTTGTGGCTAGAGATGATGCAAAAATCTCTGCAAGGGCCTCTGCAATTTTTATCCCAGCTTCCACAAAACCAGAGGATGGGCTTGATCAGGTGAAGGGACTTATCCACCTCAATGTGAACTGAGGCAGCAAACACTTCCTCTCTGGTAATGTATATGTGCTCCAAAATATCCCCACTTGTTGTCTTATTTCCTTAGCAATCATAATTCTCTCCGCAGTAAACACTGAGGAGAAATATTTATTAAAAATCTCCCCCATCTCCTGTGTTCCACACTTAACCAGGCATGTTGATCTTTAGATAATAAAATGTGAGGCTGGATGAACACAGCAGGCCCAGCAACATCTCAGGAGCACAAAAGCTGACGTTTCGGGCCTAGACCCTTCATCAGAGCTTTAAGCAGCCAGAAGATTGGAGGATAGCAAATGTGGTTCCCCTGTTCAAGAAGGGGAGTAGAGACAACGCTGGTAATTATAGACCAGTGAGCCTTACCAGTTGTTGGTAAAATGTTGGAAAAAGTTATAAGAGATAGGATTTAAAATCAGCTAGAAAAGAATAAATTGATTAAGGATAGTCAGCACAGTTTTGTGAAGGGTAGGTCATGCCTCACAAACCTTATTGAGTTCTTTGAGAAGGTGACCAAACAAGTAGATGAGAGCAAACCAGTTGATGTGGTGTATATGGATTTCAGCAAGGCGTTCGATAAGGTTCTCCACGATAGGCTATTGTACAAAATGCAGAGGAATGGAATTGTGGGAGATATAGCAGTTTGGATCAGAAATTGGCTTGCTGAAAGAAGACAGAGGGTGGTAGCTGATGGGAAACGTTCATCCTGGAGACCAGTTACTGGTGGTGTACCGCAAGGGTCGGTGTCGGGTCCACTGCTGTTTTTAATTTTTTAATGACCTGGATGAGGGCGTAGAAGGATGGGTTAGTAAATTTGCAGACGACACTAAGATCGGTGGAGTTGTGGATAGTGACGAAGGATGTTGTAGGTTACAGAGAGACATAGATAAGCTGCAGAGCTGGGCTGAGAGGTGGCAAATGGAGTTTAATGCGGACAAGTGTGAGGTGATGCATTTTGGTAGGAGTAACCGAAATGCAAAGTACTGGGCTAATGGTAAGATTCTTGGTAGTGTTGATGAGCAGCGAGATCTCGGTGTCCATGTACACAGATCCTTGAAAGTTGCCACCCAGGTTGACAGGGTTGTTAAGAAGGCATACAGTGTTTTAGCTTTTATTAATAGAGGGATCGAGTTCCGGAACCAAGAGGTTATGCTGCAGCTGTACAAAACTCTGGTGCGGCCGCAGTTGGAGTATTGTGTACAGTTCTGGTCACCGCATTATAAGAAGGATGTGGAATCTTTGGAAAAGGTGCAGAGGAGATTTACGAGGATATTGCCTGGTATGGAGGGAAGGTCTTATGAGGAAAGGCTGAGGGATTTGAGGCTGTTTTTGTTCGAGAGAAGAAGGTTGAGAGGTGACTTAACTGAGACATATAAGATAATCAGAGGGTTAGATACGGTGGATAGGGAGAACCTTTTTCCTAGGATGGTGACAGAGAGCATGAGGGGGCATAGCTTTAAATTGAGGGGTGAAAGATATGAGACAGATGTCAGAGGTAGTTTTTTTACTCAGAGAGTAGTAAGGGAATGGAACGCTTTGCCTGCACGGTAGTAGATTCACCAACTTTAGGTACATTTAAGTCATCATTGGTCAAGCATATGGACGTACATGGAATAGTGTAGGTTAGATGGGCTTCAGATCGGTATGACAGGTCGGCACAACATCGAGGGCCGAAGGGCCTGTACTGTGCTGTAATGTTCTATGTCCTATGTTTGATGTTCTATTCTCTCCCACCCTTAATATAGCTATAGGATCCCTTGAGGTTATCTTTAACCTTATCTGCCAGATGCACCTCACATCCTCTTTCCACTTTTCTGATTTCACTCTAAGGTGTGCTCCTACACTTGTTATAGTCATTTAGAGATTCACTTGACCCCGACAGCTTAAACCCAATGTACACCTTCTTCTTTATCCTGACCAGAACATCAATATCTCTCGTCAGCCAGGGATCCCTAAACCTGCCAGCTTTTCCCTTCATCCTCACAGGTACTGTCCCTGGGCTCTTGATATCACACTTTTAAAAGCCTTCCATTTGCCAGTCCTTGCTTGACCTTCAAACAGGCACATCCAGACGACTGCTGCTAGATCCTGCCTAATGGCCCCAAAATTGGCCCTGCCCCAGTTTACAATCTTAACCTGTGGATGTGTCTTATCTTTTTGCCACAACTACATTGAAACTGAGAGAGTCAGGGTCATGAGACCGAAGGTACTCAGAGATAATGGGAACTGCAGATGCTGGAGAATCCAAGATAATGAAGTGTGAAGCTGGATCAACACAGCAGGCCAAGCAGCATCTCAGGAGCACCTGAGATGCTGCTTGGCCTGCTGTGTTCACCCAGCTTCACATTTTGTTTTCTTAGACTGAAGGTGCTGTCTGATTGACACTTGAGTCACTTGTCTGACCTCATTTTGCAAGAGGAGGTCCGGCGTTGCACCCTCTCAAGTACGATTTTCTACCTATTGATTTAGGAAACTTTCTTGGACATATTTGACAATTTCCACTCCAATCCAGGCCTTTTACACTCTGGGTGTCCCAGTCAGTACATGGGAAATCATGACCTTCGACTAATACAATCTGTTCTTTCTTCAATAGGTAAACAGGGTACACACATGGTCCCAAGCTATGCCTGCCTCTTTGTAGGATATGTGGAACAGTCCCTCTTGCGAAGCTACACTGGCCGTATCCCCCACCTCTTCCTCCGTTACATTGATTACTGTATTGGCGCCGCCTCATGGAGGAGCTCAAACAGTTCAGCCACTTCACTAACACCTTCCACCCCAAAATTAAGTTCACCTGGGCTGTTTTGGATACCTTCCTGGACTTCTCTTTTTCCACCTCTGCAACCACCTGGAAACTGATATCCATTTCAAGCCCACTGACTCCCACAGCTACCTAGAGTACACCTCCTCTCACCCACCTTCCTGCAAAAATGCCATCCCCTATTCCCAATTCCTTCGCTTCTGCCACATCTGCTCCCAAAATGAGGCATTCCACTCCCAGGCATCCCAGATGTCATGTTTTTCAAGGACTGCAACTTCCCCTCCACAGTGGTTGAAAACACCCTCTACCATGTCTCCCGCATTTCCTGCACCTCATCCTTCACACCCTGTCCCTGCAATAACAACCAAAACACAATCCCCCTCATCCTCACATACCACCCCACCAACCTCCGGATCCAATGCATCATCCTCTGACACTTCAGTTATCTGCAATCCAACCCCACCATCAAAGACATTTTCCCCTCCCTGTCCTTATCTGCCTTCCGGAGGGACCACTCTCTCTATGACTCCCTTGTCCGCTCCACACTCCCCTCCAGCCCCACCAGCCCTGGCACTTTCCCCTGCAACCGCAGGAAGTGCTACACTTGCCCCTACACCTCCTCCCTCACCCCCATCACAGGCCCCAAGAAGACTTTCCACATCAAGCAAATGTTCACCTGCACATCTGCTAATGTGGTATACTGCATCTGTTGTTCCCATTGTGGCTTCCTCTACATCGGGGAAGCCAAGCGGAGGCTTGGGGACCGCTTTGCAGAACACCCACTCACGACAAAAGACTGCACCTCCCAGTCACGAACCATTTCAACTCCCCCTCCCACTCCTTGGACAACGTGACATCCTGGGCCTCCTGCAGTGCCACAATGATGACACCCGAAGGTTGCAGGAACAGCAACTCATATTCTGCTTGGGAAACCTGCAGCTCAATGGTATCAATGTGGACTTCACAAGCTTCAAAATCTCCCCTCCCCTTACCGCATCCCAAAACCAGCCCAGCTTCTTAACCTGTCCATCCTTCCTCCCACCTATCCCCTCCTCCCACATCAAACCCCACGCCCACCTCCGACCTACAAGCCTCATCCCCTTGACATGTCCGTCCTCCCTGGACTTATGTATCCCTTCCCTAACTCCCCACCTACACTCACCTTTACTGGCTCCATCCCTGCCTCTTTAACTTGTCTGACTCCACTCCACCTATCTTCTCCTCTATGCATCTTCAATCCGCCTCCCTCTCTCTCCCTATTTATTTCAGAACACCCTTCCCCTCTTTCATTTCTGAAGAACGTTCCAGACCCGAAATGTCAGCCTTCCTGCTCGTCTGGTGCTGCTTGGCCTGCTGTGTTCGTCCAGCTCTACACCTTGTGATCTCAGATTCTCCAGCATCTGCAGTTCCTATTCTCTCTGTTATTCATATAGTTATCTACAATCTCTACACACCTGCTCCTCCAGTACTCATTGGTTATTTCAGGTGTACAATACAGTTCCAAATTAGTGGCCATCCTCTTGTTGTTTTGAAGTTGTAAACATATGGCTTCATTTGATCAGAGATAATGGCAACTGCACATGCTGGAGAATCCGAGATAACAAAGTGTGGGGCTGGATGGACCTGGCAGGCCAAGCAGCATCTTAGGAGCACAAAAGCTGATGTTCGAGGCCCAAAACGTCAACTTTTGTGCTCCTAAGATGCTGCTTGGCCCGCTGTGCTCATCCAGCCCCACACTTTGTTATCTTGGCTTCATTTGATGGCCCTTTAAGAATATCAATCATTCACGCACTGTTGTCATACCCTCCCTTCTCAAAAGGGCAACTCCCCCTCCTCACTTACTTGTACTTCAGTCATGCCTGTAACTTCTGTATCCTGGAACATTGAGCTGCCAGTCCTGCCATTCTCTCAGCCATGTTTCTGTTATGGCTGTGATATCCCAGTCCCTGGAGCCAATCCATGCTCTGAGTTCATCTGCCTTAACAGTCAGACCTTGAACCAGAAGTCTTTCCCTCTTTTTACTATACCCCTGGCTATCCTGAGTAGTAAACTTGCTCTCATTGGTGAATGTATTTTGTCTGACTTCTCAATGGCCTCCCTCTTTGTCAGAGTCTGACTACCCTGCCAAACTAGATTAAACCTTGCTGGGTTAAACTAGCAAATCTCCCAGCAATGATATCAGACTCCCTCCGGTTCAAGTGCAACTCAACCCTCTTGTACAGGTCACCTTTAGCCGAGGAGAAATTGCAGTGATGCAAAAACTGAAAACACTGCCCCCGACACAAGCTCCTCAGCCCACACATTCATCTGGCCTATTGCTCTATTTCTATCCTCACTGGCATGTGGCACTGGGAGCAATTCGGAGATCGCTGCCCTTGAGGTCCTGCTTTTTCACTTCTAACCTAACTCCCTATACTCGTTTCTCAGAAGCCATCCCTTTGTCTACCTATGTCATTTATACTGATGCGTGCAATGACCTCTGGTTGTTCACCTTCTCCCTTCAGAATGTTCTGCAACTGCTCAGAGTCATCCTTGACCCTGGCACCTGGGAGGCAATACACCATCCTGGTATCTCTGCTGCGGCTGCAGAATCTACAGTGTTTCCTCTTCACAACTGAGTCTGCTATTAGTATTAGTCTGTCTGACTGCACCATTTCCCCTCTGAGTCTCAGAGCTAGTCATGGTGCCACTGACCTGACTGCTGTTGCTAGTCCCTGACAGATCATCAGCCCCAACAGTATCCAAAGTAACATGCCTAGTATTGAGGGTAATGACCACAGGGGAAACCTGCACTATCTGCCTTCCCCATTTACATCTTTTGGTGGTCACCCCGCTGCCTGCAGCCTGTGTTTTAGAAGTGATCACTTCACTATAGTTCTTATTAATGATGTTCTCTACATATTGGATTATCCTGAGTGCATCCAGTTCCCTCACACTGTCTGTCAGGAGCTGCAGCCGGGAACACTTCTCATAGGTGGCACAGATCAGGGACACTGGAAGTCTCCCTGATCGCCCACATCTTGCAAGAGGAGCATTCCACTGCCCTAACTGTCTTCGCTACAGCTTTCAGTCAAGACAGAAAGAAAATAGGATTAACTTAGCTGGCCCTCTGCTAAGCCTCCTCATTCCGAAACCTCTTCAGCAATGGCTGAAGCATTTAATTCTAACGCTGACCCACTCTTCTAATGGCTGCCTCCTTCTACACCTTTAAACAAAAATTTCCTTGAGCTCATTTGACAAATTCTTCACCATCAAAACTTTTAACACGATAGTTCAGTCAGTGTTTGGAAAATCAAAGTCCCCCATTATTACAATCTTATTACGCTCACGTCTATCTCAGATCTCCCGACATATTTGTTTGTTAATTTTTCTCTTATTATTGGGGGACCTTTCGTACAATCCCATCAAAATGATTTTTCCTTTCTTATTTGTAATTCTACCCATCTATTTTCACTGAACAATTTGTCAGAAATATATTCCCTAATTACAGCAGTAATGTATTCCTTAATCAACAAAGCCATCCCCCACGTTTCTTGCCTCCTTTCCTAACCTCCTGATGGTATTGAACTGTCAGCCCTGTCCATCTCTCAGCCAAATTTCTGTAACAGCTATGACTTCCCCAATCCCAATGTTTTTAAACACGCCTTGGGTTCATCAGCCTCACTTGTAAGGCCCTTTGCATTGAAATCAGTGAGATTCAGTTCTTCAGAGTAATCTGACTCTCTCATGTCTTTCTTTTCTAATTGACATGCTCTCCTCACATTCAGAAACTATCCCATCAATGCTTCCATTTGTACTGCGACTTAGAATTTCTCCACTCACCTTGTCTATTAGTGTAAACTCTCCCTTAGGAGAATGAGCAAATCTCCCTGCTAAGATCATAGGATCCCTACAACGTGGAAACAGGCACTTCGGACAAGTCCACGCTAACCCCCAGAGCATCCCACGCCGACCCATCCCCTTTTCGCCCACCTAATCTAAACATCCCGGGACACCACGGAAAATTTAACATGGCCAATCCACCTAGCCTGCGCATCTTTGGACTGCGGGAGGGAACCCACGCAGACTCGGGATGAATGTGCAAGCTCCACGCAGACTGTCTCCAGAGGGAGGAATTGAACCCGGGTCCCTCGTCCCTTTTCAGTTTAGGTTAGATCCACCCTTTTTGAACAGGTCTTTCCTGACACAAAATGCCTAACATGCACTTCACCATTAACAGCGATGAGCAGAGCCAGCACCAAAATATCCAGGTAAATAACGCAGTGTTTTCCCCTTTTTTTTAACCGAGCTCCTCAGAGTCTCAGTGTGGTAACTGGAGAGTGGATTCTCTGGGTCTTAACTCAGAGTGCGTCCGCTTGTTCATAATGTCACAAAAAAACTTACGCATAGTCATTCATACACACTCAGAAAACACGTACACACATGCATACCGATTCACTCACATGCACATTCACAAACACAGTGTCGGACCTACACAAACATATTCGCACAGATTATTTACCCGAGGGACTCTTCGGTGAGATTAGTGAATGCAAAACCTGCACGGGAAGAACTGTACGATCTTCGAATCTATTGAGAGTCAACTGACCGTTTTAACCAGCAAGACGAAGCCAATTAATAATCAGCTCGAGTGATGATGAACGCTGGGATCGCGCCCCGTATTCACACAGAGGGCAGCACCTCCTCCTCTTCCGGAGGAGCGCAGGGAATGATGAGGAACGCGCTGCTCCTGGTGCTCGGAGCCCTGCTCCCGCTGCAGCCACTCAGCGCCGAAGAGGAGACAACGACCATTCTGTACGGAGGTGTGTCCACTCTCTGAGTCGCCGGCCTGTGGAATGCTTTCTGCCAAAGGAGATGGTTACGGATAGTGAAGCGGCATTTTCTGATGAAGGCTCTTGGCCCGAAACGTCAGCTTTTGTGCTCCTAAGATGCTGCTTGGCCTGCTGTGTTCATCCAGCTCCACACTTTGTTATCTTGGTTAGATAGCTGATATATTATTTATTATTTATTTATAAATATTTATTTATTTATTTATTCCAGTTCCCTTCTCCCCATCCCCGTCTCTGATGAAGGGTCTAGGCCCGAAACGTCAGCTTTTGTGCTCCTGAGATGCTGCTTGGCCTGCTGTGTTCATCCAGCTCCACACTTTGTTAATAAAATGTGAGGCTGGATGAACATAACAGGCCAAGCAGCATCTCAGGAGCACAAAAGCTGACGTTTCGGGCCTAGACCCTTCATCAGAGAGGGGGATGGGGAGAGGGAACTGGAATAAATAGGGAGAGAGGGGGAGGCGGACCGAAGATGGAGAGTAAAGAAGATAGGTGGAGAGAGTGTAGGTGGGGATGTAGGGAGGGGATAGGTCAGTCCAGGGAAGACGGACAGGTCAAGGAGGTGGGATGAGGTTAGTATGTAGCTGGGGGTGCGGCTTGGGTTGGGAGGAAGGGATGGGTGAGAGGAAGAACCGGTTAGGGAGGCAGAGACAGGTTGGACTGGTTTTGGGATGCAGTGGGTGGAGGGGAAGAGCTGGGCTGGTTGTGTGGTGCAGTGGGGGGAGGGGACGAACTGGGCTGGTTTAGGGATGCAGTAGGGGAAGGGGAGATTTGGAACTCCCTCCCCCCATCCCCCTCTCTGATGAAGGGTCTAGGCCCGAAACGTCAGCTTTTGTGCTCCTGAGATGCTGCTTGGCCTGCTGTGTTCATCCAGCCTCACATTTTATTATCTTGGAATCTTCAGCATCTGCAGTTCCCATTATCTCTCCACACTTTGTTATCTCTTTTAACTCTGCGCGCTTTGCCTGCAACACCGTTCTCCCCCCTCCCCCACCGCTAAATAACCCTGCCCCGATGGAAAGCCCCTCAGAGTCACATCAATGAGGTCGCGGGGCGGGGAGGTGTTGAGGGGTTGCGGGGGGGGCATCTATTCCTCCTTGTGTCAAGCCGTGGTTTCGAACGACCCTCCTCCCCTGATGTGTCTCGCTGGAAACAGACTGGTCACACTTCCATCATGAGTTCTGACTTCTCCCTTCAGACGAATATTCTGGGTTTTTCCAATGGCCTGACTGCCATGATTCCAGCTGGGAAAAGAGCTGGACGTGGGGACGCTCTGGAATCCCCGGGTTGGAGGATAATCCAAAGGGATTACTAGAGAATTTGAATGCTCCTCTATCACCCTCTCGAAGTCTCCAAGGACGTCGGAGGCTGGTTCCAATGAAGTGGTGAATAGGTATTCCTCAGGGAATGGATAACAGAACTGCGTACAGCGCTCTATGTATGGTCTAACTGGAGACCATGCAGATGGGCATTTTTGTGCCCAGGGTCGTCTCTGACTGAGGAATATGGAGATGGGAGCTCTGCACGGGGTTCCCAGTGTAGTCTGAGGGATAGGGAGATAGGAGCTGTGCACAGGCCTCTCAGAGGGCTGCTCTAACTGTTGATATGGAGATGGAAGCTGAGTATAGAGCTCCCAGTGTGGGCCTAACCGAAGGATATAGAAGGGGGAGAGAGATAATGGGAACTGCAGGTGCTGGAGAATCCAAGATAACAAAGTGTGGAGCTGGATCAACACAGCAGGCCAAGCAGCATCTCAGGAGCACAAAAGCTGACGTTTCGGGCCAAGACCCTTCATTAGATGGCATGAAGGGTCTAGGCCCGAAACGTCAGCTTTTGTGCACCTAAGATGCTACCTGGCCTGCTGTGTTCATCCAGCGCTACACTTTAATATAGAAGGGGGAACTGTGCACAATGCTCCCAGTACGGTCCAACAGAGGCATTTGGATAATAAAACCGCACACACAGTGCTTCCCAGCCAACAGACATCGGAACGATAAAACGCAAGATGCAGATTAGTTGATGGGAGAGGCAGGATGAAAAACAGGCCAGGAGGCCATTCTGTCATGAATCTCCACTGAGGATCACACGCCAATGACCTCTCCCTCTCTGCATTTCAGGGGAAACATTCGGATGCCAAAAAATCGGAGGGAAGTGTCGGATGGATGGCTGTGGGCCGGGGGAGATCCGCATAAGCGACCTGTGCGTCTGGATTTATGGCTGCTGCGTCCGTTTGCGCAATAGCTGAGATTGGGTAGGGTCGGCGGGGCTGCTTCTTGGGGAGGGGTGTTGGAAATGACCTAGACAAAAGCTGTGTCAGAGGGTATGACCGCCACTCCCGTTGGTTCCAGTAAATTCAGCTCGTCAAATAACGGAGAGCCCTCAGAAATAAATTCACAGCACTGACAACCACCTCAGGTCTGTCTCTTTTTTTCCTCAATGCAACAAACGTTGGGTGGGTGGGTCATTGCGAAAGTGCCGAATAAATGCCGCACTGCCGGAGGGTCAGGGCTGAGAGAGTGGGCACTGTTGCAGGGTCAGGGCTGAGAGAGTGGCCTCTGCTGCAGGGTCAGCGCTGAGGGAGTGGGCACGGCTGCAGGGTCAGGGCTGAGAGATTGGGCACTACAGCAGAGTCAGTACTGAGGGAGTGGGCACGGCTGCAGGGTCAGGGCTGAGAGAGTGGGCACGGCTGCAGGGTCAGTGCTGAGGGAGTGGGCACTGCTGCAGAGTGAGGGTTGACGGAGTGGGCACTGTTGCAGGGACAGGGCTGAGGGAGTGGGCACTGCAGCAGGGACAGGGCTGAGGGAGTGGTCACTGTTGCAGGGCCAGGGCTGACGGAGTGGGCACTGCTGCAGGGTCAGGGCTGAGGGAGTGGGCACGGATGTAGAGTCAGTGCTGAGGAAGTGGGCACTGCAGCAGTGTCAGTGCTGTGGGAATGGGCACTGCTGCAGGGTCAGCGCTGATGGAGTGGCCTCTGCTGCAGGGTCAGGGCTGAGAGAGTGGGCACGGCTGCAGGGTCAGGGCTGTGAGAGTGGGCACGGCTGCAGGGTCAGGACTGAGAGATTGGGCACTACAGCAGGGTCAGCACTGAGGGAGTGGGCACGGCTGCAGGGTCAGCGCTGAGGGAGTGGGCACTGCTGAAGTATCAGGGCTGGGGGAGTGGGCACTGCTGCAGGGTCAGTGCTGAGGGAGTGGGCACTGCTGCAGGGTCAGTGCTGAGGGAGTGGGCACTGCAGCAGGGCCAGTGTTGCGGGAGTGGGCACTGCTGCAGGGTCAGGGCTGAGGGGCTGGGCACTGCTGCAGAGTCAGTGCTGTGGGACTGGGCACTGCTGCAGGCTCAGCGCTGAGGTAGTGGACACTATTGCAGGGTCAGGGCTGAGCGAGTGGGCACTGATGCAGGGTCAGCACTGAGGGAGTGGGCACATCTGCAGGGACAGTGCTGCGGGTGTGGGCCGTGCAGCATGGTCAGTGCTGAGAGAGTGGGCAATGCTGCAGGGTCAGGGCTGAGGGAGTCGGCACTCCTGCACGGACAGGGCTGAGAGAGGCCGCACTGTTGCAGGTTTATGTCTGAGGGCGTGGACACTGCTGCAGGCTCAGCGCTGAGGAAGTGGGCACTGCAGCAGGGTCAGGGCTGACGGAGTGGGCATGGCTGCAGGGTCAGTGCTGAGGGAGTGGGCATTGCTGCAGGGTCAGCGCTGAGTGAGTGGGCACAGCTGCAGGCACAGGGCTGAGGGAGTGGGCACTGTTGCAGAGTCAGGGCTGAGTGAGTGGGCACTGATGCAGGCACAGGGCTGAGGGAGTGGGCACTGTTGCAGGGTCAGAGCTGAGGGAGTGGGCAGTGCAGCAGGGTCAGCGCTGAGTGAGTGGGCACTGCTGCAGGCACAGGGCTGAGGGAGTCAGCACTGTTGCAGAGTCAGGGCTGAGTGAGTGGGCACTGATGCAGGCACAGGGCTGAGGGAGTGGGCACTGTTGCAGGGTCAGAGCTGAGGGAGTGGGCAGTGCAGCAGGGTCAGGGCTGAGGGAGTGGGCACTGCTGCAGGGCCAGGACTGAGGGAGTGGGCGGTGCAGCAGTGTCAGGGCTGAGGGATTGGGCACTGCTGCAGGGTCAGAGCTGAGGGAGTGGGCAGTGCAGCAGGGTCAGGGCTGAGGGAGTGGGCAGTGCAGCAGGGTCAGGGCTGAGGGAGTGGTCACTGCTGCAGGGTCAGGGCCGAGAGAGTCGGCACTCCTGCACGGACAGGGCTGAGAGAGGGTGCACTGTTGCAGGTTTATGTCTGAGGGCGTGGACACTGCTGCAGGCTCAGCGCTGAGGAAGTGGGCACTGCAGCAGGGTCAGGGCTGACGGAGTGGGCATGGCTGCAGGGTCAGTGCTGAGGGAGTGGGCATTGCTGCAGGGTCAGCGCTGAGTGAGTGGGCACAGCTGCAGGCACAGGGCTGAGGGAGTCGGCACTGTTGCAGAGTCAGGGCTGAGTGAGTGGGCACTGATGCAGGCTCAGGGCTGAGTGAGTGGGCACTGATGCAGGCACAGGGCTGAGGGAGTGGGCACTGTTGCAGGGTCAGGGCTGAGGGAATGGGCAGTGCAGCAGGCTCAGTGCTGTGGGAGTGGGCAGTGCAGCAGGCTCAGCGCTGAGGGAGTGGGCACTGCAGCAGGGTCAGGGCTGACGGAGTGGGCATGGCTGCAGGGTCAGTGCTGAGGGAGTGGGCATTGCTGCAGGGTCAGCGCTGAGTGAGTGGGCACAGCTGCAGGCACAGGGCTGAGGGAGTGGGCACTGTTGCAGAGTCAGGGCTGAGTGAGTGGGCACTGATGCAGGCACAGGGCTGAGGGAGTGGGCACTGTTGCAGGGTCAGGGCTGAGGGAGTCGGCAGTGTTGCAGGGTCAGGGCTGAGTGAGTGGGCACTGCAACAAGGAACAGGGCTGAGGGAGTGAGCACTGTTGCAGGGTCAGGGCCGAGGGAGTGGGCAATGCTGCACGGACAGGGCTGAGAGAGGGCGCACTGTTGCAGGTTTATGTCTGAGGGCGTGGACACTGCTGCAGGCTCAGCGCTGAGGAAGTGGGCAGTGCAGCAGGGTCAGGGCTGACGGAGTGGGCATTGCTGCAGGGTCAGCGCTGAGTGAGTTGGCACTGCTGCAGGCACAGGGCTGAGGGAGTCGGCACTGTTGCAGAGTCAGGGCTGAGTGAGTGGGCACTGATGCAGGCACAGGGCTGAGGGAGTGGGCACTGTTGCAGGGTCAGGGCTGAGGGAGTCGGCAGTGTTGCAGGCTCAGGGCTGAGTGAGTGGGCACTGATGCAGGCACAGGGCTGAGGGAGTGGGCACTGTTGCAGGGTCAGGGCTGAGGGAGTCGGCAGTGTTGCAGGCTCAGGGCTGAGTGAGTGGGCACTGATGCAGGCACAGGGCTGAGGGAGTGGGCACTGTTGCAGGGTCAGGGCTGAGGGAGTCGGCAGTGTTGCAGGGCCAGGGCTGAGTGAGTGGGCACTGATGCAGGCACAGGGCTGAGGGAGTGAGCACTGTTGTAGGATCAGGGCTGAGGGAGTGGGCACTGCTGCAGGGTCAGAGCAGAGGGAGTGGGCAGTGCAGCAGGGTCAGGGCTGAGGGAGTGGGCAGTGCAGCAGGGTCAGGGCTGAGGGAGTGGGCACTGCTGCAGGGTCAGAGCTGAGGGAGTGGGCAGTGCAGCAGGGTCAGGGCTGAGGGAGTGGGCACTGCTGCAGGGTCAGGACTGAGGGAGTGGGCAGTGCAGCAGTGTCAGGGCTGAGGGAGTGGGCTCTGCTGCAGGGTCAGAGCTGAGGGAGTGGGCAGTGCAGCAGGGTCAGGGCTGAGGGAGTGGGCACTGCTGCAGGGTCAGGGCTGAGGGAGTGGGCAGTGCAGCAGGGTCAATGCTGTGGGAGTGGGCACTGCTGCAGGGTCAGGGCTGAGGGAGTGGGTCAGCTGCAGGGTCAGCGCTGAGGGAGTGGGCATTGCAGCAGGGTCAGGGCTGAGGGAATGGGCAGTGCAGCAGGCTCAGTGCTGTGGGAGTGGGCACAGCTGCAGGGTCAGGGCTGAGGGAGTGGGCACTGTTGCAGGGTCAGGGCTGAGGGATTCGGCACTGTTGCTGGGTCAGCACTGAGGGAGTGGGCACTGCAGCAGTGACAGGGCTGAGGGAGTGGGCACTGTTGCAGGGTCAGGGCTGAGGGAGTGGGCACTGTTGCAGGGTCAGAGCTGAGTGAGTGGGCAGTGCAGCAGGGTCAGGGCTGAGGGAGTGGGCACTGCTGCAGAGTGAGGGTTGAGGGAGTGGGCACTGCTGCAGTGTCAGTGCTGAGTGAGTGGGCACTGCTGCAGGGTCAGGGCTGAGGGAGTGGGCACTGTTGCAGGGTCAGGGCTGAGGGAGTGGGCACTGCAGCAGGGACAGGGCTGAGGGATTGGGCACTGTTGCAGGGTCAGCACTGAGGGAGTGGGCACTGCAGCAGGGACAGGGCTGAGGGAGTGGGCACTGTTGCAGGGTCAGTGCTGAGGGAGTGGGCACTGTTGCAGGGTCAGAGCTGAGGGAGTGGGCAGTGCAGCAGGGTCAGGGCTGAGGGAGTGGGCACTGCTGCAGGGTCAGGGCTGAGGGAGTGGGCAGTGCAGCAGGGTCAGGGCTGAGGGAGTGGGCACTGCTGCAGGGTCAGGGCTGAGGGAGTGGGCACTGTTGCAGGGTCAGAGCTGAGGGATTGGGCAGTGCAGCAGGGTCAGGACTGAGGGAGTGGGCACTGCTGCAGGGTCAGGGCTGAGGGAGTGGGCACTGCTGCAGGGTCAGCGCTGTTGGAGTGACCTCTGCTGCAGGGTCAGGGCTGAGAGAGTGGGCAATGCTGCAGGGTCAGCACTGAGGGAGTGGGCACAGCTGCAGGGTCTGGGCTGAGAGTGGGGGCACGGCTGCAGGGTCAGGGCTGAGAGATTGGGCACTACAGAAGGGTCAGCACTGAGGGAGTGGGCACGGCTGCAGGGTCAGCGCTGAGGGAGTGGGCACTGCTGCAGGGTCAGTGCTGAGGGAGTGGGCACTGCTGCAGGGTCAGCGCTGAGGGAGTGGGCACTGCTGCAGGGTCAGCGCTGAGGGAGTGGGCACTGCTGCAGGATCAGGGCTGAGGGAGTGGGCACTGCTGCAGGATCAGGGCTGAGGTAGTGGGCACTATTGCAGGGTCAGGGCTGAGGGAGTGGGCACTGATGCAGGGTCCCGACTGAGGGAATGGGCACATGTGCAGGGTCAGTGCTGCGGGTGTGGGCCGTGCTGCAGGGTCAGTGCTGAGAGAGTGGGCAATGCTGTCGGGCCAGGCCCGAGGGAGTGGGCACTGCTGCAGGGTCAGGGTTGTGGGAGTGGGCACTGCTGCAGGGTCAGGGCTGACGGAGTGGGCACTGCTGCAGGGTCAGCGCTGAGGAAGTGGGCACTGCAGCAGGGTCAGCGCTGAGGGAGTGGGCACTGCTGTAGGGTCTGTGCTAAGTGGGTGGGCACGGCTGCAGGGTCAGGGCTGAGAGATTGGGCACTACAGCAGGGTCAGCGGTGAGGGGGTGGGCACAGCTTCAGGGTCAGTGCTGAGGGAGTGGTCACTGCTGCAGGGTCAGGGCTGAGGGAGTGGGCACAGCTGCAGGGCCAGCACTGAGCGAGGGGGCACTGCTGCAGGGTCAGGGCTGAGGGAGTGGGCACGGATGTAGAGTCAGCGCTGAGGAAGTGGGCACTGCAGCAGTGTCAGTGCTGACGGAGTGGGCACTGCTGCAGGGTCAGTGCTGAGTGAGTGGGCACTGCTGCAGGCAAAGGGCTGAGGGAGTGGGCACTGTTGCAGGGTCAGGGCTGAGAGAGTGCGCATGGCTGCAGGTTCAGTGCTGAGGGAGTGGGCACTGCTGCAGGGTCAGTGCTGAGTGAGTGGGCACTGCTGCAGGCAAAGGGCTGAGGGAGTGGGCACTGTTGCAGGCAAAGGGCTGAGGGAGTGCGCATGGCTGCAGGTTCAGTGCTGAGGGAGTGGGCACGGCTGCAGAGTCAGGGCTGAGAGATTGGGCACTACAGCAGGGTCAGTACTGAGGGAGTGGGCACGGCTGCAGGGTCAGGGCTGAGAGAGTGGGCACGGCTGCAGGGTCAGGGCTGTGAGATTGGGCACTGCAGCATGGTCAGGTAAGAGGGAATGTGCACTGCTATAAGGTCAGCGCTGAGTGAGTGGGCACTGCTGCAGGGTCAGCGCTGAGTGAGTGGGAACTCCTGCAGGATCAGCGCGGAGTGAGTGGTCACTGCAGCAGGGTCAGTGATGAGGGAGTGGGCACTGCAGCAGGGATAGGGGTGTGGTAGTTGGCACTGCTGCAGGCTCAGCGCTGAGGGAGTGTGCACATATGAAGGGGCAGCGCTGAGGAAGTGGGCACTGCAGCAGTGTCAGTGCTGAGGGAGTGGGCACTGCTGAAGGGTCAGCGCTGACGGAGTGGGCACTGCTGAAGGGTCAGTGCTGAGTGAGTGGGCACTGCTGCAGGCAAAGGGCTGAGGGAGTGGGCACTGCTGCAGGCAAAGGGCTGAGGGAGTGCGCATGGCTGCAGGTTCAGTGCTGAGGGAGTGGGCACTGCTGCAGGGTCAGTGCTGAGTGAGTGGGCACTGCTGCAGGCAAAGGGCTGAGGGAGTGGGCACTGCTGCAGGCAAAGGGCTGAGAGAGTGCGCATGGCTGCAGGTTCAGTGCTGAGGGAGTGGGCACGGCTGCAGAGTCAGGGCTGAGAGATTGGGCACTACAGCAGGGTCAGTACTGAGGGAGTGGGCACGGCTGCAGGGTCAGGGCTGAGAGAGTGGGCACGGCTGCAGGGTCAGGGCTGTGAGATTGGGCACTGCAGCATGGTCAGGTAAGAGGGAATGTGCACTGCTATAAGGTCAGCGCTGAGTGAGTGGGCACTGCTGCAGGGTCAGCGCTGAGTGAGTGGGAACTCCTGCAGGATCAGCGCGGAGTGAGTGGTCACTGCAGCAGGGTCAGTGATGAGGGAGTGGGCACTGCAGCAGGGATAGGGGTGTGGTAGTTGGCACTGCTGCAGGCTCAGCGCTGAGGGAGTGGGAACTCCTGCAGGATCAGCGCGGAGTGAGTGGTCACTGCAGCAGGGTCAGTGATGAGGGAGTGGGCACTGCAGCAGGGATAGGGGTGTGGTAGTTGGCACTGCTGCAGGCTCAGCGCTGAGGGAGTGTGCACATATGAAGGGGCAGCGCTGAGGGAGTGGGCACTGCAGCAGTGTCAGGGCTCTAGGGATTGTTCACTGCAGCATGGTATGGGCTGAGGAAGTGGGCACTGCTGCATGGTCAGGGCTGAGGGAGTGGGCACTGCTGGAGGGTCAGGGCTGAGAGAGTGGGCACTGCTGCAGGGTCAGGTCTGAGGGAGTTGGCAGTGCAGCATGGTCAATGCTGAGTGAGTGGGAACTCCTGCAGGATCAGTGAGGAGCGAATGGGCACTGCAGCAGAGACAGTGCTGAGGGAGGTGGCACAGCTGCAGGGTCAGGGCTGAGGGAGTGGGCACGGCTGCAGATTCAGCACTGACGAATTGGGCATTGCTTCAAGATCAGTGCTGAAGGAGTGGGCACTTCTGCAGGATCAGGGCTGAGAGAGGGGGTACTGCTACAGGGTCAGAGGTGAGAGATTGGGCACTGATATAAGGTCAGTGCTGAGGGAGTGGACACTGCTGAAGAGTCAGCGCGGAGCGAGTGTGCACTTCTGCTGGATCAGCGTGGAGCGAGGGGGCTCTGCAGCAGGGACCAGGCTAAGGGAGTGAGCACTGTTGCAGCGTCAGCGCTGAGGGAGTGGGCACGGCTGCAGATTCAGCACTGAGGGAGTGGGCACAGCGAAAGGGTCACTGCTCTGGGACTGTGCACTGCTACAGGGTCAGGGCTGAGGGAACGGGCACTGCTGCAGGGTCAGCGCTGAGGGAGTGGGCACTGCTGCAGGATCAGGGCTGAGAGAGTGGGCACTTCAGCAGGATCAGCACTGAGGGAGTGGGCACTGCTGCAGTGTCAGTGCTGAGGGAGTGGGCACTGCTGCCGGGCCAGGGCTGAGGGAATGGACCCTCTTGCCGGTTCCGCGCTGAGGGAGTGGGCACTGCTGCAGACTCAGCGCTGAGGGAGTGGGCACTGCTGCAGGGTCAGGGCTGAGGGAGTGGGCACTGCTGCAGGGTCAGGGCTGAGGGAGTGGGCACTGTTGCAGGGTCAGGGCTGAGAGAGTGGGCACTTCAGCAGGATCAGCACTGAGGGAGTGGGCACTGCTGCAGTGTCAGTGCTGAGGGAGTGGGCACTGCTGCCGGGCCAGGGCTGAGGGAATGGACCCTCTTGCCGGTTCCGCGCTGAGGGAGTGGGCACTGCTGCAGACTCAGCGCTGAGGGCGTGGGCACTGCTGCAGGGTCAGGGCTGAGGGAGTGGGCACTGTTGCAGGGTCAGGGCTGAGAGAGTGGGCACTTCAGCAGGATCAGCACTGAGGGAGTGGGCACTGCTGCAGTGTCAGTGCTGAGGGAGTGGGCACTGCTGCCGGGCCAGGGCTGAGGGAATGGACCCTCTTGCCGGTTCCGCGCTGAGGGAGTGGGCACTGCTGCAGACTCAGCGCTGAGGGAGTGGGCACTGCTGCAGGGTCAGGGCTGAGGGAGTGGGCACTGCTGCAGGGTCAGGGCTGAGGGAGTGGGCACTGTTGCAGGGTCAGCGCTGAGGGAGTGGGATCTGCAGCAGGGATAGGGCTGAGGGAGTGGGAACTCGTGCAGGATCAGCGCGGAGCGAGTGGTCACTGCAGCAGGGTCAGCGATGAGGGAGTGGGCACTGCAGCAGGGATAGGGGTCTGGTAGTTGGCACTGCTGCCGGCTCAGCGCTGAGGGAGTGTGCACATATGAAGGGGCAGCGCTGAGGGAGTGGGCACTGCAGCAGGGTCAGGGCTCAGGGATTGTTCACTGCAGCATGGTCTGGGCTGATGGAGTGGGCACACTGCTACATGGTCAGGGCTGAGGGAGTGGGCACTGCAGCAGGGTCAGGGCTCAGGGATTGTTCACTGCAGCATGGTCTGGGCTGATGGAGTGGGCACACTGCTACATGGTCAGGGCTGAGGGAGTGGGCACTGCTGCAGGGTCAGGGCTGAGAGAGTGGGCACTGCTGCAGGGTCAATGCTGAGTGAGTGGGAACTCCTTCAGGATCAGTGAGGAGCGAATGGGCACTGCAGCAGGGACAGTGCTGAGGGCGTGGGCACTGCTGCACGGTCAAGGCTGAGGATGTGGGCACTGCTGCACGGTCAAGGCTGAGGATGTGGGCACTGCTGCTGGGTCAGGGCTGTGGGAGTGGGCACGGCTGCAGGGTCATCGCTGAGGGAGCGGACACTGCTGCAGGGTCAGTGCTGAGGGAGTGGGCACTGCTGCAGAGTTAGGTCTGAGGGATTGGGCACTGCTGCAGGGTCAGCGCTGAAGGAGTGGGCAAGGCTGCAGGGTCAGTGCTGAGAGAGTGGTTACTGCAGCAGGGTCAGGGCTGAGGGAGTGGGCACTGCTGCAAGGTTAGCGCTGAGGGACTGGGCACTGCCGCAGGATCAGGGCTAAAGCAGTGGGCCCTGTTGCAGGGTCAGCACTGAGGGAGTGGGGATGGCTGCAGGGTCACCGCTGAGGGAGTGGGGATGGCTGCAGGGTCACCGCTGAGGGAGTTTGCACTGCTGCAGGGTCCATGCTGAAGGGGTGGGCACTGCTGCAGGGTCAGAGCTCAGAGAGTTGGCACTGCTGCAGGGTCAGGTCTGAGGGAGTTGGCAGTGCAGCAGGGTCAATGCTGAGTGAGTGGGAACTCCTGCAGGATCAGTGCGGAGCGAATGGGCACTGCAGCAGGGACAGTGCTGAGGGAGGTGGCACAGCTGCAGGGTCAGGGCTGAGGCAGTGGGCACAGCTGCATGGTCAGCGCTGAGGGAGTGGGCACTTCTGCAGGGTCAGGGCTGAGGGACTGGGCACTGCTGTGGGGTCAGTCCTGAGGGTGTGGGCACTGCTGCAGGCTCAGCGCTGAGGAAGTGGGCACAGCTGCAGTGTCAGTGCTGAGGGAGTGGGCACTGCAACAGTGTCAGGTCTAAGGGTGTGGGCACTGCTGCTGGGTCAGGGCTGAGGGAGTGGGCACTGCTGCAGGGTCAGGTCTGAGGGAGTTGGCAGTGCAGCAGGGTCAATGCTGAGGGAGTGGGCACTGCTGCAGGGTCAGCGCTGAGTGAGTGGGAACTGCAGCAGGGAATGGGTTGAGGGAGTGGGGTCTGCTGCAAAGTCAGTGCTGAGGCATTGGGCACTGCGGCAGGGACAGGTTCTGAGGGAGTGGTCACTGCAGCAAGGTCAGGCCTGAGGGAGTGGGCCCTGCAGCAGGGTCAGGGTTGAGGGAGTGGGCACTGCAGCAGGGTCAGCGCTGAGGGAGCGGGCACTGCTGCAGGATCTGGGCTGAGCGAATGGGCACTGCTCCAAGATCAGGGCTGAGGGAGTGGACACTGATGCAGGATCTGGGCTGAGAGAAGGGGAACTGCAGCAGGGTCAGCGCTGAGGGAGTGGGCACTGCTGCTGGGTCAGAGCTGAGTGAGTGGGCACTGCAGCAGGGTCAATGCTGATTGAGTGGACACTGCCGCAGGGACAGGGCTGAGGGAATGGGCACTGCAGCAGGTTCAGGGCTGAGGGAGAGGGTACTGCTGCATGGTCAGGTCTGAGGGAATGGGCGCTGCAGCAGGGTCAGGGCTGGGATAGTGGTCACTTCAGCAGGCTCGGGCCTGAAGGAGTGGGCACTGCTGCAGCGTCAGAGCTGAGAGAGTGGACACTGATGCAAGGTCAGCACTGAGAGAGTGGGCACTGTTGCAAGGTCAGCGCTGAGAGAGTGGGCACTGTTGCAAGGTCAGCGCTGAGGGAGTGGGCACTGTTGCAGGTTCAGCGCTGACGTACCACTGCACTGCTGGAAGCCTCTCACTTGTCGGAGGTTCATTAATGAAGGAGATCCACACTGTCGGAGGGTCAGTGCTGAGCGAGGTCCGCACTGTCCGAGGGTCAGTGTCGAGGGAGTTCTGTGCTGTCTGAGGGTCACCTCTCGGGTGGGGGTGGGTCTGCACTGTGCAATGGTCAGTGTTGAAGGAGTTCTGCACTGTCCAAAGGCCAATGTGGAGGGAGCTCTGCATTGTCCGAGGGTCAGTACTGAGGGAATTCTGCACTGTTTGAGGGCCAGTGTTGGGGGAGTTCTGCGCCGTCCGAGGGTCAGTTTTGGGGGAGTTCTGCACTGTCTGAGGTCTATACTGAGAGTGCTCTGCACTGTCCGAGGGTCAGGAACTGGAGTTTGTGCTCAGTTGACAGTGACAAATTTTCCTTCAATAATATTTTGACGAAGGGACATTTTTAAAACCAGAAACACTTATGGGGGATCCTCATCACTCTGACAAGGCCTCTGTCAACAGGCCTCTGATTGGATTCTGTCACACCCAAAGCTCGCATCTGAAAGGAAAACAATAACAGACCAGTTGCAGGCCGAGTACTGGGCTCCCAATGTGATCCATTTGGGGAGATGGAAGCAGGCACTATGCACAGTGTAGTCAGAACAGGCGAGAATGTGCAGAATAGGAGCAAATTACTGCAGGTGCTGGAATCTGTACTGAAAACAACAAATGCTGGAGATCACAGCAGGTCAGGCGGCATCCATGGAGAGAGACAGAGAGAGAGAGCAAGCTAATGTTTCATGTCTGGATGACTCTTCATCAGAAGCTTATCACTGTGCTCTCAGTGTGTTCTGCTAAGGAAGATGCAGGCAGAAACTGTATACTGTGTTCCCAGTGCCGTCCAAACAATGTCGATGGAAGCAGAGACTGCACAGTACTGCCAGCGTAGTCAGAAAAAGGAGAATGTGTACTCAGGTACTGAGCACTGTGCTCCCAGTGTGGTTTGTTAGCGATATGAGTTAGACTCTGTGCTCTCATAGTGTTGGTTGGAAGCGAGAATGGAACACAGACTGAGGGTAGTGCTCCCATTGACATCAAAGTATTGTAGATGAAGAGAGGACTGTAAACTTCTTTAAAGTGCTGCCCATCCAGGTGAGATAGACGTGGTGACTATGCACTGTGTTCCCAGTGTGGTCTGTTGGGGGAGTTTTACTGTACTAATCCTCCTCTGAAATTGCTCAGCAGCATCATAGTTGCTCAGGAGCATCACCCCACAATTCGCTATTCTCCCTAACTACTGTCATCTGCAAAGTTAGGGATTTTGCCTTCAACACCTAGCTCCAAATTGTTTATCCAAGTCAGAAGAAGTGAGGGTCTCAAAACCGATCCCTGGGGAACACCACTTTAGATCATCTCCAATCTGAGAAATGCCCATCTACACATACCCTTTATTTCCTATCTTTTCCTAACTGGTAATCCATGCTGACAGAGATGCATCAACCCCAAATATTCCTGATTTGTTAACCAATTTGCCACATGGTGCCATACAAAATGCTTCTGAAAGTCCAAACATGCAATATTTGCAGCACTCCTTCATCTACTGTCAATGTCACTTATCAAAGAATTCAGTCAGCTTTGTCAAACATGACCTGACCTTGGCAAAGCAATATTGCTTGTCTGGTATTGACTTTTGTTTTTCGAAGTGAATATTCACCTTTTCCTGAATTATGGCCAGCTTCAGTTTTCCCATTATTGGCATCAATCTGACAGATCTATAGTTTGCTGGGTTACCCATTTCTTAAACAACAATGTCACATTATCAACATCTTGTGTTTGAGAAACTCACTGAGATTAAAAAGCTGAATGTAGTTGGATCCTATCGAGACCTGGGGCTGAGATGATCAGATGCCAACAGCAGTACCATCTTCTTTTGTGATAAATACAACACCAACTAGTAGGGAGTTCTTCTCCTGATTGCCATGGTCTCCATTGTATTCGGGGTGCCTTGCAGCCACACTTAACAAATGCTGCCTTGCTGTGAAGAGCAGTCTCTCTCACCTTTTACTTTTATCCCAAATCCTCACCACTCACAGAATCACAGCATAGTCAGGGAATAGTAGAAGGCAGTGCAGTCCATTCTTTCTCCACTGGCTCTTTGAAAGAGCAACATGGCTGAAAGACAATCTCCTTGCATTTCACAATCACTTGCATATCCATTCTGTTCAAAAATTCATCTAAGGCCTCTCTCGAGTGCCTCAATATAACCTGCCTTCACCGTACGTCCAGGCACTACATTCCAGAACAAAACTCCATGGTTTGAGAAATGGATTGTGTTCTCACTTCATGTTTCATGTTTTTCAAAATCACTTTAAATCTGCATGTGACCCCACACCCCCACACCCCCCCTCCACATTATTTACAAGCTGCAAAAAGTTTATCCTGCTCTCCTCTGCCCAGCTCCCTCATGAAGTTGGAGCTCCTCGACCCTCCCCACCCGAATCAAATCAGCCCCTTATCCTTCGCCTGTCCAAGGAGAAAAGACCCACATTCTCCAGTATTCAGAACTGAGACTTATTACCCAGAAACCATATTTGCAAAGCTCTTTTGCACTCTCTGTCTCCAGTATTCTCATTACCAGGCCAGAGTGTGGTGCCCAGAACTGTAGATGATACTCCAGCTGAGAATGGAGCCTTCAGTGCAGCCAAGTAATAATAAATAAAAGATAGGAGTAACTGGGGAGTGTTACAAGTATTGGATTCACTCAGTGTCACTCACAATCCATGATGAGAAATCTGTACATCCCTAATGATGATGGATGTAGAATTTGAGTGTGTGAAGTTTCTGTTTCCATATAATCTATTCAGACAAAATCAACACAGATTTTACAATATTAACAAATCAAGCTGGTGATCACTGGATCGTCAATCACGCAGATCTGTGCATTGTTCCCACAGATAGACAGTGATCTGGCTGGCTCATGTTCTGGGACAGCTCATACCTTTCAACTTACCTAAATGTTTTCAGACTTGCTGGCAATCAGTGAGAAAGTATTTTGCTTCAGAGGCAAGTCTTTTTAAAAAAGAAATCGATGGTTCTGTATTATTTAACGTTCTGGGCAGATGAATAAGGCAGGCACAAAGAGATAGCATGAGACAAAATGGATAAAGGAGAGACAGAGAGAGAGGAATGAGGACAGATTGCTGATGATGTAAAGGAGCGAAATGGGTTCGAGAAGAGAAGACAACATAGGAAGGGACATGGAGAGAGTGGTAGAGCGAGAAGGGAGAAAGACTGAAAGAGAATAGAGCGAAGGAAAAATTGGAGGAAGGCAGAGCTGCAGATAGAGCAATTAGAGACAGAAAGGAGGAGAGAAAGAAAGAGAGAAAAGAAGGAAATAAGACAGAAAGAGAATCAAGAGAATGTTTGAAACAGAAGAAAGGGTAAGAAAGCAAGATGGAATCACACAAGGAAAGAATCATACAGAACCGAAGAGCATATTTGTCCCATCGAATCTGTATTGCCAAAAATATTGGAGACAGTCAGAATGGTTGAAAGACAATGATGCGGAGGAAGATTGTGGGAAATATACAGGCTAACATCATTTTCTATCTCACTTTCCCAGCCTCAGAATATGCCATAATTCTGCGCAGGTAGTAAATACCTGGAGAAGTGTTGTCAATGTTACAAGCTTGCACTATCATTGTCCATCTCTTTCTCTCTGTCTCTTTCTCTCTCTGTCCTCCTTCATGATAGGCCTTTAAACTGAACAGGTTGGGCAAGTTCCTGGTGTCCTGCCCCATCTTGGGGATTAGTGTACGTTTATTTCGGCTGCTGCTGTGCAGCATCTTGGGCAGCTTGGTGATAAGATCATCATCAATAAAATTCACTTCAAAATGAAGCTAGCAGCTCAAAGCCTGGGCACCCATGTGGGCCAAGAGCAGCAGAAGATTTGACTGCCTCCTTCTCAAAGGCAGCATGGGCTGGGCAATGAGTAGTGGCTCAGACAGAGACGTCCAGCTCACGTCAATGTTGAGCTGAAAAGCCTGGATATTTGCTCCAATCTCCAACTCCCACTGACAGTGTTTCAAATGAGAGTGTGGGGTGGATGTGAGGAGTGGCACTCGACACACCTAAAGGATTGAATGGCCATCCTGCTGAAAGTTAAAGAAAGAAACATATGTGAGCTGAACAGCACCGATGAATTAAACAATATGCCGCTAGTAGGAGCTCTGTGATATTCACACCCACTGGCTCAGATCCCCAGTCCATCCACACCTAGTGGTGAGGTTTGATTTAAAAATGGGCAGAGAATCAGCCTCCTTGCATTTGCCCTTCCTGAACGCTGCGTGATCCCAAAGATACAGGTGAAGGACTTCCCAATATAGCCTTAAACAAAAGTGTTTCTCCATCATCCACTTGCTCCCACAAACAATTTTGTGATGGATGAAAATGTTGAGTGCGTACATTTAACTGTTCAAATACAATCCTCCAGAAATACACCTCCCTACACAATTTCTCAGTGTAAAATGACTTTAATTTAAATGGGCAATCTGGCTGCTGGTTGGAGTCAGAGCTGGCATATAGGAAGACAGTTATAGTTTATGGAACTAAGCCATCTCAGCTCCAGCACACCCTTGCAGCAGTTCCTCAGGCTTGTGCCCAAGGCCTAACATATTTCAGCTGCTTCGCCAATGATCTTTCCTCCATCGTAAGTTGAGAAATGGGATGTACAACATTTAGAACTCCCCAGAAGTTGAAACAGTCCCTGCCAAAAATTCAGCAAAACCTAAACAATATCCAGGCTTGGTCTGACAAGAGAAAAGTAACATTCATGCCAAACAAATGCCAGACGCTGACCATGTCCAAAAAGAGAGAATCTAACCATCACCCCTGTACATTCAATGGCATCACAATAATTGTCAACGCACTGGGGGAGGGAGGGGTGGCATAGCGTTCCTTAGAGCACAAAATCACTGGATTTACCATATAAATGCTGTGGCAGGTCAAAGATGAGGAATCCTGTGGTGAGTACTGCACATCCTGAGTCCACAAATTCTGTTCACCATTGACAAGGCACAAATCAGGAGTGTGACGGCTACAGCTCCAACAACATTTGAGAAGCTCAACACTACCCAAGAAAAAAAGTTCTCTTGATTGTCAACACATCCAAAGACATTTGCTCCCTCCACAACCAAAGCTCAGCATAATGTCATCAAGATGCACTGCAGAAATTCAACAAACATCCTTCCCCAGCACCTTCCAAATGCATAACAACTTCCATCTCGAAGACAAGGGTAGCAGATACATGGGAAATCATCACCTGCAAATTCCTCTCAAAGACATACGCATTGTAACTTGGAAAATATCACCATTCCTTCAATGTCACTGGGTCAAAGTGCTGGAATTCCCTTCTGCATGGCATTGTGGGTCAGCCTGCAGCACATGGACTATAGTAGTTCAAAAGGCAGCTCACCCACCACACTCTCAATGGATAGTTAAGGGAACAGCACTGAATGCAGGCCCAGTGAGCGAACTGTCAGGTCCCAGGAGAGAACTTTAAATATCTAAACTCATGACAATTGGATACTCAATATTTCGGGGTTCATGCACATGACCTGCCAATAGACATTGAGCTGTTGCTACATGTTCAGGGACATCTCCTTCCTTGTAACTTTGTTGAAGGTTCTCAGACATGAGGCAATTTTTGACAGCACCACAGGGTTTGGAAAGGCAAATATTTAACAAGCTAATAAAACGCTTAGAATCAGAAATATTTCATCATCTGGACAGAGATGCCGTATGCCTACAAGGCATATGGCATGCTTGCCTTCATCAGCAGGAGCATTGAGTTTAAGAATTGGCAGGTAATGTTGCAGCTTTATAGGCCCTTAGTTAGGCCGCATTTTGAATAGCGTGCTTAATTCTGGTCACCACACTACCAGAAGGATGTGGTGACTTTGGAGAGGGAACAGAAAAGATTTACCAGGATGTTGCCTGGAATGGAGGACATTAGCTATGAGGAGAGGTTGGAGAAGCTTTGGCTGTTCTCACTGGAACGACAGAGGTTGAAGGGAAACCTGATAGAAGTCAACAAGATTATGAAGGGCATGGACAGACTGGACTTCAAAATCTTTATCCCAGGGTGGAAGAGTCAGTTACCAGGGATCATAGGTTTAAGGTATGAGGGGCAAAGTTTAAAGGTGATGTACGAGGAAAGTGTTTTACAGAGGGTGGTGGGTGCCTAGAACTCTCTGCTGGGGAATGTAGTGGAAGCAGATGCTATAGTGGCTTTTAAAGGGCGTCTTGACAAATATATGAACAGAATGGGAATAGAGGGATGTGGTCCCCAGAAGGGTGGGGCGGTTTTAGTTGTGATGAGCAGCAAATCAGTGCAAGCTCAGAGGGCCGAAGGGCCTGTTCCTGTACTGTAATTTTTTTTGTTCTTTGTTTGCTTGAAAGATGTCGAAGGGTGATAGAGGCATAGAGAGATTGTGTGACAGATGGAGAGCTGGGGAGGAAGATAGAATGATAATAACGCAGAAGTGCAGTGCAAGGTAGAGCAAAAGAAAACAACGAAGGAGCAGATGTGGAAAGGGGGAGGGAGGATGGAGACGGAGGTTTGGAGTCAGAAGAAGAAATTTAATAATGACAAAGAGACAAGGATACACCTGGAGCACTGTGTACAGTCTTGTCTGCATATACTTGAGATTGTCCACACTTGGAGGAATCTGCACAGTTATGAGCTTCATATCCCTTGGTTAGACCACACTCATAGTGCCGTGCACAGTTTTGGTCTCTGCATTTCTTGGTCAGACCATACTTGGAGCACCTTGTGCAGTTCTCAGCTCCATACCCCTCAATTAGACAACAGTCAGATAGCCATGCACCATTCTGGACTCCATATCTCTCCCCAAAATCACAATTGGATCACTGTGCACTGTTTGGGTCTCATTATCCTTTGGTTCGACCACAGTTGGAGCACTATGCCGAGCTCTGGTACCTAGGTACCATGATAAGAACAAAATGGGAGCACTCAGTGCACATCTACTCGTTATATCCCTCAGTTAGATCCAATTTGGGGCACTGCACTCAGTTGAGATTTTATTCATCAGTTAACTGACTTGAAAGCATTGTTCCCAGTTCTGTTCTCCATATTCCTTGGATGTACATTACTCTGAACTCTCTGTACTCTTCTGGTCCCTGTAATATTTGTTTAGATCCCAATTAGAACAATGTGCACTGCTCCAGTCTCCATAATGCTAGTTTAGACCACACTTCAAGCAGTGGGCACAGTTCTGGTTCCCATGTGCCTCAGTTGGACCTCACGTGGAGCAAGTGTTCTGATCTCTTTATTTAGTAGTTATATCACATCTGGAGTACCGTGCACAGTTCTAGTCTCCATATCTTTCAGTTAGATTACACTAGGAGCTTTGTGAACTGTTCTGATTCTACACCCCTTGGTAAACCAACGCTTAGTACCCTTTCCACAATCTTAACCTTCACGAGCCTCAATTAGACCACATTTTGTAGACCTGCACACTCTTCTGGTCTGCACATCCCTCAGTTGACTGCATTTGGAGCACTGTTCCAGTCTTCATAATGTTAGCTTTGATGGCACCTCAAGCACTGCATGCGTTTTCAGTCTCCACATCCCTCAGTTAGACCAAACTTGGAGCACTGTGCACAGTTCTGATCTCTGCATTCTTTGGTTGGAATGTATCATACCACCTATTACACACAATGGGCCCATTTTGGTTCATGTTATTTGCCTGGAAGACAGGCTGATTCTAACTCCTCTCCTGCCTGACAGCCTTGCACAAGAGGAGTGACAGAAATGAATCATCCCAGTTGAAAAATTAGCAGATTCCTCAACATCACCCTCCACCCTCACGAACTGTCCCAACTTGAACGATGATGGTATGAGGACCGTGGGAAAACCATGATGTGAATTCATCCCACTGAACCTCACACACTACTACTCAAGTTGAGCTCTTTCCTTCACTGTCACTCCATTTTATTTTCATTTTTAAAATACAATTTGTTTTTTATTTCCCTCTAATGGGCCTGCCTGCCATGGGACAGCTTGTCCCTAGGGACAGTGAGAGACAAGATGAAGACATTGGCAGTAAAGAATGATGCTCTGAAGATGTCTGTATAGCATTGAAAAAATATCAATCAGGCCCTGCCTTTTTCTGGCCTCCCCTCCCTTCCTGGCTGCAGAGGGACAAATGGATTCCAGCAAGAAATGAGAGATGGGCAAGAGAAGGTAATCAATTCAGTGAGTTTAATCCCCATGTTGCAGAAAGCAGAGGGCCAAAGGGGGCCTGGTACTCATCAGTGAAGCACCTAAATTTGAGAAATGAAAGTGAGCATCATTCAGAGTCTCAGGCAGGTCTCTCACTGGTACATGTTCCCTTTATGGGACTCATATCGGCTGGCAGCACTTGAACATCTGAAAGTGAGGGTCTTCTCACCTCCATTGCATTGGCGCAGCCTACAGGTCCATACGTGACATCCTGTGAAAAAGAAAGGAAGATTTCATCAATGCCATCATTCAGGATCCTCAAATACCCAGAGCTGATTGTGAGACCGGAATCATGTTGAGTGCTCCCGTGGGGAGATGTCAAACTAATGTTTGTGGTGATCGTGACTGAGCCCGCAGTTTGTTAGGTGTTGAGCAGACCAAAGTGGGGACGTGTATAACAGAACCTGACAGTGGATAGGCCTCCAAGCTCATCATCACCAAGTAATGTGAGGGTAAAGCTGTGTGCACTACTCCAAGAGTGACCTCTCGTATGTGTGTGGGAGCTTTAACTGTGTGCATTGCTGCAAGTGAGACCCAACCAGAAATGTATGCGGCAACCAGGACATGCATCATGATGCCTTAAGGGGCTCTGTGTCCTCCTCCTGCTCTTCATTGGAATAATTCTGTACATTGTTCACTGAGAAATGTACTCCCCTATTGGACTGCAAGAAATAGGAATAGGAGTAAGCTGCTTGAACTCTCGCGCCTGCTTCTTCATTCAACTGCATCATCCTCAATCCAACATATCTCCTGGCCACTTTCCATCCCTTTCCACATAGCCCTTCATTCCCTGACTGATCAAGAATGCATCTATCTCAGCCTTAAGTATAAACGTGGACTCTGCCTCCAGCTCTTCGTGGTGAGGAGCTCCACCCCTGGGAGAGAAGATACTCCTCCTAACCTCATTTTAAATTGGCGTCCCTTTATTCTGAGACTATGCCCTCTGGTCCTGGGCTCTCCCATAAGAGGAAGCATCCTCTCGGCATTTGCACTCAAGATCCTAAATAATTCCACCTGTTTCAAGGAGATCATTTCACATTCTTCTAAATTCCAGTGAGTAGAGAGCCAGCATGTCAAACATTCATGCAAGAGACAAGTTGCTCATATCAGGGATCATCCCAGTAAATCTTCTCTGAATTGCCTGTAAAGGAATTATATATATTTTTTCCAATAAATGAACCTCTGAATACAGAACATGTACTCACTGTAGAATTAGCAGGAGAATTCGGGGTTACAAGGACTAAGAGTAGGAATTTCCTCGTCCTCATCCTCATCCTCTACCTCATCCTCATCACAGTTACAGTTACAGTGTGTAAACCAATGTTTTCATCATTCTCCTCTGAGTCATGGAGAGATGACTGGAACACGAAGATTCTTTATTGGAAAGGAGATGCCATTCTAGAACATAGAACTGTACAGCTCAGGAATGGGCCCTTCGGCCAATGATGTTGCGCTGAACATGACACCAAATGAAACTAATCACTCCGCCTGCCATTGGTCCATATCTTTCCATTCCTTGCATAGTCATGTGCTTATCTAAAAGTCCCTAAATACTCCGATTGTATCGGCCACCACCAGCGCATTCCAGGCTCCTACCACTCTCTTTGGAAAAACTTGCCCCTCATGTCTCCTTTGAACTTTCCCCATCTCACCTCAATGCATGCCTGTTGTGTTAAACATTTCAGCTCTGGGGAAAAGATCTTGACCGTCAACCCTATATATGCCTCTCATAATTTTATAGATTTGTATCTCCCCTGAGTCTCTGCCTGTCGAGAGAAAACAATCTGAGTTTTTCTAGCCTCTCCTTATAGCACATACACTCTAATCAGGCCTGCATCCTGGTAAACCCCTTCTGCACCCTCTCCAAAGTCTCCACATCCTTCCTGTAATGTCACAAGCAGACATGAGTGCAATACTCTAAGTGTGGCCTAACAAAAGTCTTATAAAGCTGCAACATGACACCTGACTCTTGTACTCAATTCCCCGAACAATAAAAGCACGTGTGCCCGATGCTTTTGTTTTTAATCACCCTATCTATTTGCATATAGTTAATAATCTGTAGTTAGTAATCATCATTGAACGTTGAAGTTTTCATTCACCTTGTGCTTATTATAAAAATACTTCACGAACTGAGAACAAATATAATTGGAATCAAAAATTATTTGGTCCTGCAAAACCAGTTATTTATCAGTGTTCAGAGACACCTAACTGTATAACGGTTGAAGTGGTGAAAGTTTAAACAAAGTCTCTGTTGTGACTGAAGGAAGTATCATTCTGTAGTTATGGAGACTGTTTGGCCCATCATTCCGCTGCTGTCTTTCTGAATAATTGATCAAGCTATGCCAACACAATTGCTCCCTTTGCCCCATCATTCCCTTGTCTTTATTTTCACTCTCAATTATTGATCAGCTCCCATTATGAAAGTTGAATCAGCTTCCCTTGTCTTTTCAGGCAGCTCATTCAGGATCACAACAGCTCCCTTTGTGTCAAGAGAATACCACTTCATCTTCCATTAGATTCTTTCCAGGATTATCTTTGATGTGTTTGTCCTGGTTCCCAAATGGCTGAATCACAAAAATACCCCACGGATCATTCTGGGAAAAGAGTTCCAAGGGTCTCTTTGGTGCTTCAAATGAATAGTTATCCATCCACTCATATTATTAACTTACATTATCTTGTCAGTCTCTTCGTGTTGATTGTGAGATCTTGCTGTGCCCACACCGGTGCATATCTTTCCTTTGCAAAAATAGACTTGATGTTTCAACAATGATGCATTGTCACTAGGGAACAAAGGATGTCTTTGGAATGGGATGGAATACTCTGCACTTGCCTAGATGCGTGCAGCTCTGCCAAAAATTGAAACACTTGACACCATCCTGGTCAAAGTGACTGGCAGTCTATTGATACACCTTCAGCGTTCACTCCACCACTGACATACCATGCTTAACATTACCAGCCTCCTCTTGTTCCTCCACCAAACCAAGTGGGGCATCCCACAATGCACAAGTAAACAGGAACTTCATCTGCCTTGGAAAGTCCTCAGAAGTGTTCCGTCTGCTCAAATAACGCCAAACTCACTCATCCAAGTTAATGGAGCGAGGGTGAACTAATGCAGAGAGATTATCCAATCTAGGGCTTTCTCTTTACTTAAAAAATACAATGATATTTGATGCGGTCAAAATATTAAGGGAACTAGAAGAGACATCATTGGCTCTGGATTTATTGCTGAGAACTTCCAGAGTCACTCTTGACTTTGCACCACTGGTGCAGCAAGCTATCCTACCAGTGAGATTGCCCTGCCAGTAGGACTGTACCACCAGTAACATCTATCCTGCTATTGATTCTGCCCAGCCAGTGGATCAGCAGATCCTTCTATGCCGGACTGTACGACGCAAAGCCCACGGACTGCACGGCCTCCGAGTCGATCCTGTCGTCTATCACGGAGGTCTTGGACGACGGCACGAGGGAGTGGCTGGACTGGCCGATATCCCTGGACGAGCTGACCAGAGCCCTCAAGTTCTTTGACAGGAATAACACTCCCAGGAGTGACGGCTTACGGTCGAGCTGTATTCCACTCTGTGGGAAATGGTCGGCCAGGGCCTGCTGGAGGTGTACGAAAGTGAGCTTCGGGCAGGGGAAATGTGCAAGTCCATGAGGAAGGGCATCATCACCCTCATTTACAAGAGGAAGGGGGAGAAGGAAGAAATTAAGAATTGGCGTCCTATTTCATTACTGAACATGGACTACAAAATCCTGGCCAAGGTCATAGCCAACCGGGTCAGGTCTGTTGGAGAGTCGGTGATTCACCCTGACCAAACCTGTGCTGTGCCGGGCAGATTGCCAAGAGCCTCATGCTCACCTGGGATACGATCACCTATGTGCAGGGCAGGCTGGTGGACACCTGCCTCATCAGCCTGGACCAGGAGAAGGCCTTCAACAGGGTCTCTCATGCTGACATGAGGGGCGTCCTCTCCAAATTGGGGTTCGGGGAGGGCACCTGCAATTGGATCCGGCTGCTCCACACCAACACCGTTAGCGCAGTCTCGATCAACGGGTGGAAATCGGACAGTTTTTCCGTCAGATCTGGCGTCAGGCAGGGCTGCCCGCTCTCTCCTGCCTTGTTCATGTGCTGTATGGAGCCTTTTGCCGCATCCATCAGGAAGGACGTGAGCCTGAAGGGCGTGACTATCCCAGGCAGCGGAGGCCTTCAGGTCAAGACTGCCCTGTACATTGACGATGTCGCCATCTTCTGCACCGATCGTCGGTCGGTGAGTAGGCTGTTGGACATCTGCAGCCAGTCTGAACTGGCCTCGGGTGCCAAAGTCAATAAGGGTAAGAGCGAGGCCATATTCTACGGGAACTGGGACGACCGCTCCTTCATCCCCTTCACTGTCAGGACAGACTACTTGAAGGTGCTGGGTGTTTGGTTCGGTGGAGCTGGGACGTGCACTAAGACTTGGGAGGAGAGTATCACCAAACTGAAGCAGAAGCTGAGCAGTTGGATGCTTCGGTCCCTCTCCATCATGGGTAAGAACCTGGTTGTCAGGTGTGAGGGGCTTTCGGTACTGTTGTATGTGGCACAGGCCTGGCCTATTCCCTGGACTTGCGCCATTGCGGTCACCGGGGCCCTCTTCCACTTCATTTGGGGGTCGAGGATGGACTGGGTCCTCAGGGACACAATGTACAAAGACGTGGAAAATGGGGGAAAGAACACCACCCTCGCCCTGATGGTTACCTTTGTGTGTGGCTGCATCAAGTTGTGTGTTGATCCTCAGTACGCAAACACCAAGTGTCACTACTTACTGAGATTCTACCTGTCCCCGGTGTTGCGAAGGATGGGCCTGGCCTCGTTGCCGTGGAACGCTCCGAGTAGTTGGACCGTCCCATACCACCTGTCCTTCGCGGAGAAATTTTTGAAACGAAACATCTTTGACCACAAGGCCGTCAGGCAGTGGTCAGCATGTAGTATCCTCGAGGCCCTTCGGGAAAAGGAGAGGGTGGATCCCGTCGTGTGGTTCCTCACGCAGACTGCCAAAGTCATTTGGCAGAATGCCTCATCACCAGAACTTTCAAACAAGCACAAGGATATTGCTTGGCTGGCGGCGAGAGGGGCTCTGCCAGTGAGATCTTTTATGCATGCCCGGAATCTCTGCGCCACCGCACGCTGCCCTCGCGGTGGCTGCGGGGGGGGATGAGACTGTCGATCACCTCCTTCTGGAGTGTGCCTATGCGCAGGAGGTCTGGAGGGGGATGCAGTGGTATTTGTCGAGGTTTATCCCGAGCAGCTCCGTGACATGGGACTCTGTGCTCTACGGGCTGTTTCCCAGGATGCACACCGAGACCAACGTCAACCGCGCCTGGAGGACCATCAATGTGGTGAAAGACGCTCTTTGGTCTGCCTGCAACTTGCTGGTCTGCCAGCTGAAAGAGCTGACCCCGACTGAGTGTTGCAGACTGGTGCTCTCCAAGGTCTAGAACTATGTGCTGAGGGACGCGCTAAAGCTTGGGGCAGCCGCCGCCAAGGCGTGGTGGGGAAAGACCACTGCATGAAACCCCTCGTCCAGAAAAGAAAAAAAAAGGCCCTATCTGGTAACTGGGCCCAGCTGGCGCCTTCCCCAACTAGTCAGGTGGCCAACGGGGACTGTGCGGGGAGACGACTGCCGGTGTATTTTCTTTGCTTTGTTTTTTTTTTGCTTTTAGTTGGTTTTCCTCACCCCTGGCTAACCGGGAGCAGCTTGCATGATTGGGTAGGTGTATAAATGTTTTATTTTTTTGTACATTCTATGAATAAAGTATATTTTTTCAAATAAAAAAACGTGATGAAACGTCTGTAAACTAACCTTCCCGCTCAGTGAGCAAACTCACATCCAGAAACTTACATTATTTATGACCATTTAAATGCCCTTAAAGTTGGCAATTTTACTACTGTTGCAGGCAGGTCATTCCACGGCCTTACTACTCTGATTAAAGAATCTACCTCTGGCATCTGGCCTATAGCTACCACCCCCCAATTTAAACCCATGTTCCCTTGTGCTAGCCAACACCATCTGAGGAAAAAGGCTCACACTGTCCACCCTATCTAATCCTCTGATCATCTTGTATGTCTCTATTAAGTCACCTCTTAACCTTCCTCTCTCTTAACGAAAACAGTGTCAAGTCCCTCAGCCTTTCCTCATAAGATCTTCCCTCCATACCGGGCAACATCCTGGTAAATCTCCTCTGCATCCTTTCCAATGCTTGCACATCCTTCCTATAATGCGGCGACCAGAACTGTACACAATACTCTGTGGCCGCACCAGAGTTTTGTACAGCTCCAACATGACCTCACGGCTCCGAAACTCAATCCCTCTACCAATAAAACACACTGTACATCTTCTTAACAACCGTATCAACCTGGGTGGCAACTTTCAGGGATCTTTGGAGGGTTGGTGCAGACTCATGGGCTGCATAGACTCTTTTTGCACTGTTGGCAATCGATGATTCTATGACTCCACTTCCTGTACCCCAGGGAACTGTGAATTTGAAACTTCATCTCCCAACGACCGACAATAATCGTCCTCTTCTCAATCTGAAATGGCTTACTTCTTATTCTGATATAATCTTCCCCTCACTTTAGATGCCCAGGCCAATATTATCATTCTTCTTGTATCTGTCCTATTGAGCATTGTAGGAATTTTTCACATTTAAAGTCATCTCATTTACAAATATTCCAGTCCCCTCAATCCCTCCTCAGAGAAACCCACCATCATACAAACCAGTCTGGTGAACCTTTATGACATTTCCTCTACGGTATATTTCGCTTTCCCTCTAAGGACCCCAAAACTGTAGACAACAGTCCAGGTGGAATCTCACCAAGGCTCTGTCCAACAGCAGCCAGATTTCTTGTCTTCTGTTCTAAATGTTTTAATTCATCCAAAAGTGTGTGGCCATTGCAGTCAGCTATTATCACGGTCCATCCCGAACTGCCCTTGAGGACGTGGTGGTGCGTTGTCTTCGTTAACTGCTACAGTCCCTTTAGTGTAGCAACACACAAAATAATACTACTTTCTGATTATATGCTTCAACAATTCTACAGCTATTTTTCTCTAAGTCTTTTCAGATGATGTGTGATTTCTTGAATGGGCACGTTGTGATACCACGGTGTGAAGCTGGATGAACACAGCAGGCCAAGCAGCTTCAGAGGAGCAGGAAAGCTTGACGTTTCAGGTCGAGACCCTTCTTCAGAAAAGGATTCTTCTGAAGGGTCCCGACCCGAAACGTCAAGCTTTCCTGCTCCTCTGATGCTGCTTGACCTGCTGTGTTCATCCAGCTTCACACCGTGGTATCTCAGATACTCCAGCATCAGCAGTTCCTACTATCTCAGTGGGACAAATGATCTCTTTTAATAAATACCATGGATTGAAAACCTTACCTCCTATCACCCCAGGAGAGATCTAACGCTGGCACATCTTTCCTGTCTTTAGTTTGATCATTGCTGATTACAATGTATGCCTGTTTGCCTTTCCTTGATTTCTCATGTTTAACAAACACCACATATATTTTTACACCAGGGACAGCAGAATAAGTAACTGGTTGGAGTTCTGCCACAGTGTATCTTCCCTGAAAGCACTGTGTTAAAAAGTGCACACTGGCCTTGTGTCTATGCTGCTGCTTTTATTGAACTCTTGATGATCACTCCCACATTCTCCGCCTGTGCAGTTGCATGGATCCAGCTGCAGTGCAGCATCATATTACTTTAATCTCAAGAGGCAGAAAAAAGGTAAGGGCGCTTTGAATCTGCTTCATTTCATCCCATTACACGGAGCAGCTGATCCTGAAATACATTTATGGGATTTTGTGTGTCTGCCTGTAACTGTGAATGTTTCTGTGGCTCGTTGTGTCTGCGACTGTGTGACCAGCTGTGCCTGCAATGGACACACTGTGCTAAAGGGAAGTTTGAATGAATGAATTATATTGCACCTTCATGCTTTCTTTCTGTATTAAAATAACTTCATCTGTGGGGTGTGGTTTTTCAGTCTTGTCTCCAGTTTATCTGAATTCAGTATTGAATCCTTTAAGAAAGAACTCGCCTTGGAACCAGCCTAAAGAAGGAATCCTCTACCTGGTCTGTATTCCCGTAATTTTTGGTGGCAATGTCCCAGAGGCACCAGGTCACCCTAAGGTACAGACTATGCCTGGCCTGACAGGTTCTACAGAACTCTGAGCCTCAGATGGAGATCAGCTGGTGAAAACAACAAAGTCCTCTTCCCTGTTCAGCCTCTTTTGCATTTGTTGCTGTCGCAGTCCCTTTGATACCAGCAAGGAAGTGGAAAGAGGGGGAATTGGTTAGAAACGATCATGCAATGATAGTGAGGTTTATAATTTGAACCATTCAGATAGTCACACACAGTCGGGATCCCTGCAGTGTCTCCAGTTGTCCTCTTCCATTTGGACTGAACAGATTGTTCTTTAGCCTGAAACAGATTAAACAAGAAATAAGTCAATTCAACAAGCACTGTGAACAACATGGGAGACTGGAGTTAATATTTCAGCAACAAGCGCAGAGAAATATTAACTATAAACTTGACACAATGCTTTTTATATTTTCTTTATTTTGTAATCAAAATAACACAGACTCACTGGATGAGCTCCAGATTCCTGCAGGCCTGGACCAGGCACTGGAGAGTGGGGACAGACCGGTCGGTTAAAAAGTTTGAATTCAGGATCAGGACTGTTAGTTTTTGGTTCATACTGAGAGCTGAGGAGAGATCCTCTACACAAGAATCTGTGATACCATTCATTTCAAGACTAGGGATCAGAGAGGAAAATAGTCATCAGAGTATATTTTCACTGTTTATTAACCCCCCCAATTACTGACAGTCATGGTAACGTCCAGTTATTATAAACAAAATTTCAGACTGAAACTCACTTCAGTTTCTTTATTCCACAGTCCGGGTTGCTCAGAGCGACAGACAGCAGCTTCACTCCTGAATCCTGCAGGTTGTTATTTCCCAGACTCAGATCGATCAGTGATTCATTTGTAATGAGAGCTGATGAGAGTTCTCCTGTGCAAGAGTCTGTGAGACCGTTCCTGTCCAACCTGAGGATCAGAGAATGAAAAATAATGGGAATGTGGAGAAATCCCATGCTTTAATGACAATAATAACATGGTGTAAGATATTCGGAAGCACAATTTCCACCCAGAGAAGGAGATATATTTTCAGTGCTGAAAATCGGCATTATGAATCGAATATGCTGGGAATATCCAACAGATGACACAGAGATGTCGCTGAGCATTCTGAAAGAAGTCTGCAGAGTTACCACAACAGATCAGCAGAGTGAGGAAAAATAACACTGCTGATTGGCAGCAGGAAGAGCACTCAATAGAGAATGCTGAGAGATTTCACTGAGCATTCTGCGAGAAGTCCACAGAGTCATCATAACCATTCAGCAGAGCGAGAAAGAACTGTGCCATGGAATGGTAAGGTCCAAACATTACATTATTGTAGCGTTTCCATCCTTCTTTCCTCCTCTAACCAAACTAAGAGCACAGACATTGAGAGAGAGACTGATAGGAAGTGTGTTGTAGCCTACAGGCTATTTGGTCTGCTTGTAAAGATTGCACTGTAATTTAAGGAGCCAGTCAGTGCTGCTAGTTGGTATAAGTGCGGGCTTCGCTGAATACAGGGCTTCACTGAGTGAGGCAGGCAAATAGGATTCTTCTATCTGAGTGAAAAGAGATCGAGATGGTAGATAGGGCACAATGCGGGAGACTCCAGGGTGGTGTGTTTCATCCCTAGTGCTAGGGTCAAGGACATCTGAGCAATTGCACAAAATTCTTAAGGGCGACGGTGAGCAGCCAAGAGGTCATGGTGCACATTGCTGCACGCGAAATCCTGTGCAGTAAGTACAGGGAGTTAGGAAAGAGGCTGCAAAGCAGGACCTTGAGGTTAGTATTCTCTAGATTACTACCTGTGTCATGTGCTAATGAGGCAAGGAATAGCAATGTAGATCAGATGAAAGCATGGCTAAGGAGCTGGTGCAGGGGGTAGGGTTTCAGGTTCTTGGGACCTCTTCTGGACAAGAGTGACCTGTACATGAGGGACGGATTGCATCTAAACTGGAAGAGAACCAGTATCCTTGCAGAGAAGTTCGATAGTGCTACTTGGCAGGATTTAAAATGTGGCAGGGGGCTGGGAACAACAGCAGCAGGTCAGCAAGTAGAGAGGCTGAGGGAAAGCTAGGTGTTAGGACTGGTAAGTCAGAAAGAAAGGATGGCCAGAGACTTGTAAATGTACACAACGGTGTGAAGAGCTGAAGTGTGTTTATTTCAGAACAAGGTGTATTAAAGGTAAGACAGATGAGCTTAGAGCCTGGATCAGTACGTGGGACTATGATGTTGTGACTATTACAGAGATTTGATTGAGACAGGGACAGGACAGGCTGCACAACGTTCCATGGTTTCTTTGTTTTAGATGAGATAGAGATGAAGGTAAAAGAGGAGGTGCACCACCAACAAGGGAGAATGTTCCATCTGCACTCAGAGGTCATGCTGGAGGGGTTTACATGCTGAGGCAATGAGGGTAAAGCTCATAAAACAAAAGCTAGGTGCAATCATTCTGGTTGGATCATACTACAGACCTCCCAATAGCACCAAGAGATTGAGGAGCAAATATATAGGCAGATTATGGAAAGTACAATAAAAACAGAATTGTCATAGTGGGTGACGTGAACGTAATTAAAATGGGAGAGGGTAAGTTACATCAGTATCAGGCAGGAGCTAGGGAGTGTTTATCAGGCAAGGCCACAATTGACATGTGGGAACTGTTTAAAGATCTGCTGGGGAAGAGTTCAACAATGGGATGTTCCACTAAAGAGGAAGGACAAGGATGGCAAGGTAAGAGACCACTGGATACTGTGGGAGGTTGTGAATTTAGTCAAAAGGAAAAAAGAAGCACATGTAAGGTTTCGGAAGCTACAGACAGGGGCAATGAGGAACATAAGGAAAGAAGGAAGCACTCAAGCAGGGAATTAGGAGAGCAAGAAGGGACCATGAAATGACCTTGGTAAGTAGGGTTAAAAGAAAATACCAAGACATTCTACAGATATGTTAAAAATAAGAGGATAACTGGGGAGAAGGTAGGATAACTCAAAGTTAAGGAGGGAGGCTGTAGACTTGCTTGCCAAGCTGGTGTGTTTGGTTGCAGACGTTCCATCACTCTGCTGGGTAACAGCGTCAGTATTGGCTCATACTATTATGAATGTGTTGTCCCAATCAAACTTTCATCCTTCTTTATCCATGTGCATCGAGACCAGTCAGTGACATGCAAGGGAATTCTTGGAGGCCTGGCATTCCAACTGGAAGTCCATCAACGAACACATTGAACTGGACCCGATACACAACCCACTAAAAAAAAAACAGATTTGGAAGAAATGCCAACCACCCCTGCAAACCGAGGTATCTATAAAAATAACAAGCAGGTCAAAACACCAACGCTTCACCAGTAATGCACTGACGATGTTACCTAGCAAGGTGATGAACCAAACACACCTTCTCGGCAAGCAAGTCTACAACCTCATCCACAATTCCAGCTACAAATCGTCTCAAAAACTGTAAAGGAGGGAACTTGTGCTTGGAGGCAAAGAACCTGGGTAAGATCCTAAATGTGTACTTTGCATTGGTATTCACTCAGGACAAGGATTTGGAGGATAGTGAGGTATGTGTGGAGCATGCTAATATGCTAGGGCATTTTAAGATCAAGAAACAATTGGTACTGGATGTCTTGAAGAGTATTAAGATGGATGAGTCCACAGGGCCTGATGGTATCAACCTCAGGTTAATGAAAGAAGCAAGAGAGGAGATTGCTGGAGTCTTGGCCAAGATCTTTGTGTCGTCGCTAGACACTGGAGAGGTCCCGCAAGACTGGTGAGAAGCTAATACCTTTCCTCGGTTCAAGAAGTGATACAGGGATAATCTAGAAAACCACAGGTCAGTTGGTCTAATGTCAGTGGTTAGGTGGCTATTGGACAGAATTATTAGGGATAGGATTTACACACATTTGGAAAAGCATGGCCTAATTAGGGACAGTCAGCATGACTTAGTGCAGGGCAGGTCACGTTTTAGTAACTTGATTGAAATTTTTCAAGAAGGTTACGAAGGTGATCAATGAAGGTAGAGCAGTGTAATATGTAAATGACTGAGATGAAAATGTATATGGGTAGGTTAGTAAGTTTACATACGATACAAAGATTGGTAGAGTTAAGGTAAGTGTAGGATTTTGTCAAAGCATAGCAGGCAGAGTTTAATCTGGGTAAGTGTGAGGTGCTGCACTTTGCGAGATCAAATGTTAAGGAAAAGTGTACAGTTAATGGCATGACCCTGAACACTGACGTCCAGAAGGATATTGGGGGTTCAAGTCCATAGCTCCCTTAAAGTGGCCACGCAAGTAGACATGATAATAAAGAAGGCGGATGGCAAGCTTGCCTTTATTATTTGGGCACTAAGTACAAGAGTCAGGATGTTATGTTACTGCTTTATAAAGCTTTGATTAGGCCACATTTAGAGTATTGCATTCAATACTGATCTCCACAATACAGGAAGGATCGTAGAATCCCTGCAGTGTGGAAACAGGTCCTTCGGCCCAACAAGTTCACACCGACCCTCAGAGCATCCCACCCAGATCCATCCCTCTAATCTATACGTCCCTGAACACGATGGGCAATTTAGCATGGCCAATCCACCTAGCCTGCACCTAGTCTTTGGACTGTGGGAGGAAACCGGGGCACCCGGAGGAAACCCACACTGACACGGAGAGAATGTGCAAACTCGACACAGACAGTTGCCCGAGGGTAGAATCAAACCCAGGTCCCTGCCGCTGTGAGGCAGCAGTGCTAACCACTGAGCCACTGTGTTGCTTTGGGTGATATGGAGGCTTTGATGACAGTGCAGTACAGATTTATGAGGGTGCAGAACAGGTTTACTAGGATGCTGCCCAGATTACAGGGTATGAGCTATAAGGAGGTGCTAGGAAAACTCAGGTTGTTTTCTCTTGAGCGGTGCAGGCTGAAGGGAGACTTGATAGAAGTCTATAAAATTATGAGATGCATAGATAGGGTTGACCGTCAGAATCTTTTACCCAGAGTTGAAATGTCTAATATTAAGGGCATGCATTTAAAAGTTAGAGGTGGAAAATTCAAAGGAGATGTGAGTGGCAAGTTTTTTTTTACACAGTGATAGGAGTCTGGAACACGCATCCACGATGGTGGAGGAGGCAGATATAATAGGAGCATTTAAGGTGCACATGAATATGCAAGGAATGGAGAGACATGGACCAACGACAGGTAGAAGGGATTAGTTTTGTTTGGTGTCATGTTTGGCACAACACTATGGGATGAAGGGCTCGTCCCTATGCTGTACAGTTGTACGTTCTAACTACTCAGCAGGTCTGACAGCATCTGAAAAAAGAAAGAGTTCACATTTCTTTCTGATGAATTTTAATTAGCACTGGGAGAAAGCAGCCAATTAATATGTTGTAAGCAACAAGCTGGGGGAGACAAAATATTAAAAACCAGAATGGAGTTTGATGAAATACATTTTCTGTGTCGTGTTCTGCTGTGTGGATTTACAGCTGTGGAGATTGTAACGCTGAGGACACTGTATGTTTCAACAAATTGTGCAAGTGTTTAATTATCTTCCGTCTTTCCACTCTGATCCCTGTTTTTTTTGTTTGAGAATAACTTGAGATTTTTAATTAAAAGGATTCACTGCCCAATTGTGCAATTTACTGTGGTTCAGACCAGTCTGTAAGTGGTTTGTACTGAGAGGGGCATTCAGACTAAATAAGGCTGTTATTTTCTGGCCTGAAGGTCACAGAGAGAAATTACAAGAATCGGAGTAAATCCTTGGCATTTGTTTACAACACTGAGCTGATCATAATGGTAATGTGCAGTCTTGATTTGAAAACACTGCTTCAGATACTAATAATAATGTATAATTTCAGGCACCCTTATTACAAATACCAGCTAAAAGAGCCTGGGACTCGCCGCAGTGACTGTATTTTACAGTCTGGATTCTTCAGAGCCACAGATAATAGTTTCACACCTGCATCTCCCAACCCATTATGACCCAGGTCTAGAAGTGTCAACAACTGATTCGCAATGAGAGCAGTAGCGAGATCTTCAGCACAAGAAGCGGTGAGATCATTAATGCCCAGTCTGGAAATCAGAAAGAAAGTGAGAGAGAACAATGGAAATGTGGATAAAATGTAGCAGGGCTGAACCTAGACACGGACCCAGGTTGCAGAATACGAAGCGGTGCTTCAGTCAGCTGTGACATGGATCAACTTCAATAGGTGTGAATATTGGGTGTTCCTATAACAAGCAGCAGACATGGTCCTGTCTGTTTTGTATCCCTGCCCACATCCAATTTCCCTCCCAATATTTTAATACTTATGCCATTACTGAAACACAAAACAACGAATACTGTTTTTTTAAACAATATAGAACTAATAATAACCGGATAAATTATCAGATATCCAGATATTATATACAAAGCCTGGTACTTACTTCAGTTCCTGTATTTTACAGTCTGGATTCCTCAAGGCTGCACACAGTAGTTTCACTCCTAAATCTTGAAGATTATTGAGAGTCAATCTAAAAGTGGAACAAGAAACACTTTAGAACAGCCAGAATTTTCTGAAAAAAAAAACACAACAACAACAGGAGAGAGATAATGGGAACTGCAGATGCTGGAGATTCCAAGATAATAAAATGTGAGGCTGGATGAACAACAGGAGCCTGGTTTACTTGTGGGTGAGAAGTCCATCAGTGATGGGATATGGACTAAAGTCACGATTATTTTCCCCTGGTGATATTATTAATCGGCTTTGAGACCATGGGTTTGTTGCCAGCAGTTGAAGATGCAGACGGATCAGATGAAACGTGGGCTTATTGACAGTCTTGTGACAGCTATTCACTGTCTCTCTGCAGGACCATTCATCTACTTTACACAAAATGTCACTTCTGTCCTGGCACAAAATTGAAATGTCTCTGTTCTCCTGGTTTAATTCGAGGAGACACGTCTCCCACCTTATGCTCCATTAAACAGGCTCTTTATTTAGAGCAGGCACTACTGTCATATTTCAAAGGCATTACCCAGGGTTCCCTACTCTTGGCGGATCCACATTTAATGTAGGTTCTTGGGAACAATATTAAAGAATTACTGCAGTAATGGTTGGTTCGATATTTTTCTAAATTGAGGAAACGTCACTGCTCCAACCATAAGGATAGATCAGGGTACTTTCTACAGAGTATGAAGTGAAATACAGCCGATATCCAAACAGACTTGGGGATTCAGGTGCACTATAAAATCTATAAAATGTCAAACAGATGCAGAAAATAGTCAAGCAAACTAATGGAATGCTGGTCTTTGTAACTAAACGATGGAATACAAGGAGAGAGAGGTTATTCTGCATCTATTTAAAATCTTGGTTAGAACCCATTTGGAGTACTGAGAACAGATCTCGGCACCACACCTTAAGTATGTATACAGTGGCCTTGGAGTGAGTACAACATAGGTTTAGAAGAATGATACATGGGCTTTAGTTGTTATAAGAAGAGACAGTACAAACTAGGCCTTTTTTCTCTCAAACTTAGGCAAAAGGGTGATCTGCGAAGTCTTCATGGTATTAACAGGAAATGGCAGGGTAGGTAAAAATAAATTATTCCCATTCGTTCGAGATTCTAGAACTAGTGAATACAGTGTAGGAATTAGGACCAGACCGTCCAGGACAGATCTCAGGAAGAACTTCCATTCAGGAAAGGTGATTGACATTTGGAACTCTCTTCATAAAGGCAGTGGACACTGGGTCTGTTGTTAAGTTTAAATGAGATGGAGAATTTCTTTGCTAAACAAAAATTTAAGGGATATGGGCCAAAGGCAGGTATACAGAGTTAGGCCACAGATTAGCCACAATCTCTTTGAATGGCTGAACAGGCTCAACGAGCTGAATGGCCTTTTCCAATATTCTAATCCACTGGATTATATGAAATAACATATAGGACTTATTTTGTCTGCATGTTGCGTACAGTTCACAGTTGATTTGGTAACGTATTCACATTTAAAGAATAATGCCTTTTACCTGCAATAGTATTTGATATAGAACACAGAACATAGAACAGTACAGCGCAGTACAGGCCCTTCGGCCCATGATGTTGAGTCGAACTTTTACCCTAAACCTAAGGTCTATCTAAACTCCATCCCGAACCTTATACTATCACCCACATGCCTTTCTAATAGCTGCTTAAATGCCCCTAATGAGGCCGACTCCACTACTCTCTCCGGCAATGCATTCCACGTTCCTACCATTCTCTGAGTAAAGAATCTACCTCTGACATCTCCTCTATATCTACCCTCACTCACTTTAAAACTCAGCCCCCTCTTAATAGCTACCTCCACACTAGGAAAAAGTCTCTGGCTGTCTACTCTAACTGTACTTCTGATCATTTTGTACACCTCTGTCAAGTCACCTCTCACCTTTCATTGTTCTAAAGAGGAGCTCTCTCAACCTTTCCTCGTAAGACCTTCCCTCTATTCCAGACATGAATGTGAATCTTGTCTGCACCTTTTCCAATGCTTCCACGTCTTTCTTGTAATGAGGCGACCTGAACTGGACACAATGTCCCAGATATGGCCAAACCAGGTTTTTGGATAGCTGGAGCAGGACTTCACGGCCCTTCAACTCAATCCCTCTATTAATGAAAGCTAACACACAACATGCCTTCTTAATAACTCTATCCACCCGGGTGGCAGCTTTCAGGGAGCTGTGAACATGAACCTCAAGACCGCTCTGCTCGTCCACACTGCTAAGAACCTTTCCGTTAAACCTGTATTCTGCTTTCAAATTTGTCCTTCTAAAACGAATCACCTCACACTTTTCAAGGTTAAACTCCATCTGCGACTTCTCAGCTCAACTTTGCATTTTATCAATGTTGCTTTGTAACCTAGAACAGCCCTCCGCACTATCCACTTGATCCATCATCGTATCATCCGTGAATTTACTAATACACCTTTCCACTCACACATCCAAATCATTTACAACAATCACAAATAGAAGAGGACCCAAGGCACCATGTTTAAATTAGACTAGATTCCCTACATTGTGGAAACAGGCCCTTCGGCCCAACAAGTCCACACTGCCCCTTGAAGCATCCCACCTAGACCCATCCCCCTATAACCCACACACCCCTGAACACTACAGGCAATTTAGCATGGCCGATCCACCTAGCCTGCACATCTTTGGACAGTGGGAGGAAAGCGGAGCACCTGGAGGAAACCCAAGCAGACGCAGGGAGAATGTGCAAACTCCACACAGACAGTCGCCAGAGGCTGGAATCGAACCCAGGTCCCCGGCGCTGTGAGGCTGCCGTGCTAACCACTGGGCCACCGTGCCGCTCCAATGTTAAATATTTTCCTTTCACTACCACCCTTTGCCTTCCAAGGGTCAGCCAATTCTGAATCCAATCTGCCACATTTCCCCCTATCCCATGCCTCCACACTGTCTGCATGAGTCTACCATGGGGAACCTTATCAAACGCTTTACTTGAGTTCATGTATACCACATCCACTGCTCCACCTTCATCGATGTATTTGGTCACCTCTTCAAAGAATTCAATAAGGTTTGTGAGGCATGATCTGCCCCTCACAAATCCATGCTGACTATCACGAATCAAACTGTGCCTTTCCAAGAGATCATAAAACCTGTCTCTCAGAGCCCTTTCCAATAATTTGCCCACTATTGATGTAAGACTAACTGGCTTGTAATTTCCAGGGTTATCCCTATTCCCTTTTTTTAACAAGGGAGTGACATTTGTCTCTCTCCAATCTCCAGCACTGCACCCGTGGACAGTGAGGATGAAAAGATCATTGCCAAAGACCCTGAGATCTCTTCCCTCACTTCCCATATAATCCTTGGATAAATCCCATCAGGCCTGGGGGGGCTTATCTATTTTCAAGTTCCTCAAAATTCCTAGCACATCTTCCTTACTAACATCGACCTCCTCTAGCGTACTGGCTTGTTTCACACTGTCCTCCACCACAACTAGGTCCCTCTGAGTTGTGAATACTGAAGAAAAGTATTCATGAAGGACCTCTCCTATCTCTTTAGGCTCCGTGCACAAATTCCCTTGACAATCCTTGATCGGCCCTACCCTTTCTCTGGTCATTCTCTTCTTCCTCACGTACGTGTAAAAAGCCTTGGAGCTTTCTTTGATCTTATCTGCCAAGGTTTTCTTATCGCTCTCCTAAGCTTTCTTCAGCTCCTTACTGGCTAACTTGTATCCCTCTAGAGCTTTTTCCGTTCCTTGTATACCTTATATAAGCATCCTTCTTCCTCTTAACCAGTCGTTAAACCTCTCAAGAACCAAGCCTCCCTCACTCGGCCACATCTTCCCTGCCTGCTAGTGACAAACGTATCTAGCACGCACAGCATGCATTCCTTAAACAATCTCCACATTTCAGTAGTGCTCTTCCCTGACAGCATCTGCTCCCATTTTGTTACCCAGTTCTTGCCTAGGTGTTTGGAATGTTAATCATATGTTTTCACTGCAAAGAAATATCACTCTTTCTTTTCTTCAGAACTCTATGTTCAAACTCTGAGTTTCTACAAAGTAAATCAATTTGTTTGGAAAAAAAAGAGACAGCCTCTTATTTTATACTGCCTCTCCTTTTGTAAAGTTTCCCTGACACTGTCCCCCTTCAGTCGAACTGGAAGACACTTTCTAACAGAGGAAACAGCTTCTCAGCAATGACAGGACCAGCTGTAGCACCGACGAAGTTACCTCAAATCCTGACATTTATGCAGAACAGATACCAGCCGCTGGAGTCCTTCACACTGAATGAAGCAAGCAAATAGATCGAACTGTTTTAATGTATCACAGAATCCAATCACATGAGACAGGATCGCACAGTCAATCTGGGTTAGTTTTAGATCAGTAAATGCAAATGTTTGCACAGATCCCACTGTGGCCTGAGCCACTGCTTTATTCTGAGACTCAAACAGATAGTGCAGACAGCTCACAATGCTCCCTTCGCCAGGTTCATACCACGCATCCCATATCTCTCTCTTAGTTACCTCCGTCACCCAGTCAATCACTCGGCAGATTGTTTGATGAGAAAATGGACCCAAAAACTCCTCCAGGGGCTGAGCTGCCTGTGGGGAGGTGAGGCCAGTGATAAAATGGAGAAATAGCTCAAAGCGTCCATCTCTTTTTCTCTGAACTTCATTAAGGAGTTTCTGGATGTCCCTGGTATCTGGAATCAAGAATTGTGCGAGGGCAGCCACAAACTCTTGGATGGTGAGATGTGGGAATGTGTAAACCACACTCTGGACTGAGTCACCTCTCTCCAGAGCTTCCATCATGAACCCGGACAGGAACTGGGAAGGTTACAGATTATACTGGATCAAATCTCTGTTTCTGAAAACAACCTTCTTCTCAGAGACTCCTGTGAAGGCCAGCTCACCAAGCTTCAGTAATACATCGTGGGGGTTTTCAATCTCACGGCTACGGTGTTTCAGAATGTTGTAAATGTAGTAGGAATATAGTTGGGTGATTGTCTTGGGAACTTGCTGCTGTTTCCAATCTCCGTGCATGAAGAAGGGACCCAGTGGCAGACAAAAGATCCAGCAAAATGAAGGGTTGTAGCTCATTGTGTACAGGATTTCGTTCTCTTCCATGTGTTTGTAAACGGCTGCTGCCACCATCTGATCTTCAAAAAACTTGTAGAAATATTCTTTCCGTTCATCAGCAAGAAATCCCAGGATTTCTGCACGGACATTGATCTTAGCCTTTTCCAATAAATGTTATGTAGCGGGGGGGCGGCTGGTCACTAGCACTGAGCACCCTGGGAGCAGCTTGTGCTGGATTAAACTGCACACAATGTCAGCCACTTCACACCAGCATTTGGGATCTCAGCACATGGACTGAGGATCTCTATTTCTCAGATTGTCAGAGAAACCAATACTGTCCTTGAACTCATCCAAACCATCAAATATAAACAGCAGTCCCTCTGGGTTCTTCCACAGCTTTCCGAGAACATTCCCAAAGTGAGGGTACTGGTCCAGTATCAGGTTCCGCAGGTTTATCTTACACTGAATAGTGTTCAAATACCGGAATTTAAAACTGAAAACAAATTGAAACTGAGGATATATTTTCCCAATGGCCCAGTCATAAACGATCTTCTGTACCATTGTTGTTTTTCCGATCCCTGGGACTCCGCTCACTGCCACTGAACTCCCAGATTTGGAATGTCGAAAGAATCTCTTAATTTTCCACAATGAAGTATGTCTTTTGCAAAAGCTACTCCAGAACAACTGATCAATCTGGATTTTTTGCAGCTCTTTCTGGAAGTGTTTCTCTCTCCACTTCTCATGGTCTCGACCTCTTGCCAGCAGTCCATGTTCATATTCAAGTTTCTGATCTTGAGCAGTGGAAATAACCGTTAACTCAGTGTATCGATCAACCAGTGGGAAAATCTTCTCCTTCATTAGGACAGTGTTCACTTTCAGTGTTTCAGTTTGGACACGGAGGATCTCGTTGTGTTTCTGCTGAACATCTTCAATCAGAAAAGACAAAGTGTGTCTCAATGTTAGCTTTAGTGATATAATAACAATTTCTCAAGACCTTTTTTGTACTCAGAAAAATGTTGCAGAAATGAATTCAAACTTCAAACAAAGCCATGCATTGATTTTAAAACTTAGTTCTTGTAAACCTCATGTGGAAGCTAACACTGGTGAAGAAACCTTTAAATCTTGACAATTCAAATACTCACATAACATGGTCATTTATAGGCTAGTTCCTCTCCAATTGTTAATGCTATGTGGCAAGTGATGTCCTGCAACCAAATCATCGAAAATCCTCAAATTATCCAGCAATAAACATTTTACTAGATCAAGTTTTTAAACAAAGTGAACTAAACATCTGCAGATTTGGGAAACATGTGAATGAGTATCACTGGAAGGGCAATTATGCCATATATAATCTAAGGAGTTCCAACATTAGTCGATCAAATCTTTGGGAGGTCATCTGGTGTATGGCGTGCATTGAAAGAATTCCCATTTACGTTTAGACATTTCATCTATGATACTGGCTGAACTGGGTTAAGGAGAAAACTGTGCTGGACATACTTTTCTCATCAGTATCCTATTTGATCCTGAAATGAACCTCCAACTTTGTATCCTCTCCAAAACTGTTTGGGAACTTGCTTTCCTGGCATGTTTGGGGAATCCTTTTTGTAATCTGCAAAGGCAGAACAAGAGTGGCTGTTTAATTACTCTGCCATTTCCCTGTTCTCCATTATCAATTCTCCCATTTCAGATTGTAACATGCCTACACTTACCTTCACTAATCTTTTCTTTAAATTGTATAAAAACTCTTAAAGTCTGTTTTTATGTTCCTTGCAAATTTACTCTCATACTCTATTATTTCTCTTAATCAATGTATGGTCCTTCTTTGCTGATTTTTAAACTACTCCCATTCCTCAGGCTTACTACTAGTTCCAGAAACTTTATGAGACAGCTCTTTGGATTTAATGTTATCATTAATTTATTTTGTTAGCCATGGTAAGTATAGTTATGCTATTGAGTTATTTCACCCACAGGAATGGTTAACGGTTGAAACATAATGATGCATTTATTTGTTTAATATTAACAATTATCTATCCAATGTCACGTCTGCACCCAAGCTGTTTCCTCAACACTTTGGTCTAAAAATCTATTGTGAGCACATTCCAGGAATTTATCTGGCAACCAATATTGCTACTGAGTTACTAACAGTGGCATGTATCAGCACCCTGCCAAGCGTGTGCGGGGTTTCCCTTAGGATCAGTGGCAAAGTCTTAAATAAGTGGTTCACAGTCAAACAGTGTGATTCTCATAAGTGAAATAAATAGCTTGCAATCTCCAGTTTATGTCTTACCTTTAAGGTGAATGGTTTCTTTGGATGAACATCGCCCAAGATTGACACAATTAAATGGATCTGAACCTGTTTAAAGCAATGGCATTTTGTGAAATCACTGCTGTGTATGACTGAAAAATTTGCAGTAAACGAACCGGAAATTGATTTTACCATACCAAGATCTTCCATTTCTTTAAGTATTTCATCCAACTTTGGGACCCCATGGCGCAACTTAACAAGGGATTGCCACATTACTCTCTGAGCCTCAGAGCCTTTCTCCATCACTAGACTTAGGAGAAGTTTGGAACTGTCGGTCCTGTTTCCTTTCTCCACAAGCTCAATGACTTTCTGTCAAGAACACACAGGAGCATACTGATGAGTGCAGTGAAAGTTAAACAATGATCTGCACCAGTGACATAATAAATTTGGATTTCTGAAAGACATCCAATAAGGTATACGCACCCAAGGCTAATTAATGGGATTAGTTTCTCAAGTGAAGCCTCCTCAGCTTAAACTCGTGAGGGTTGGAAGGCCAGACAGGTTGGAGGTGGAAGGCCCAGACATCTCTGCAGTGTCCTGAGAGGAGACCTCCGAGGGGTGTGTATCTGTACATGCATGTCTATGTGTGTGTCTCCCCCCACCACATGGGTCAGCTGTAGATATAGTGATCGCTATGGTTATTAAAAACAAACCAATTTTCCCTGCATTGTGCAACTGCCAAAGTGCGAGACCATTGGTAGGCAGCAAGTTCTTTGTTATTATTCAGTCAATTCCGTGATGTCTGGATAAACTAATCCATTTGGAATTCCTTCTACTTACATCATATTCCTGTCCAGTGAAATTGGCTTCATCTGCTAATGTAAGACTGAGCCCCTCCAACATTTCTTCAATCGCCCCTGCTAATCTGATACTGTAGAATTTTGTCAACTGGAATAACCAATAATCGTCTCATGTTGTCAAGAGCTTAGTAGTTGTCAGGTTTGGGTCTGTGAACAAAAACAAACACCAAACAGTTTGGTGATTTCCTTTGCAGCAGGCTCCATTGCCTTTTACACCAACAACTGAATCCCCAATGCACCAAGCCATTAAGCACCATCTGAAAAGGCATATACAATGCACATGCTAGGTTTCATTGATCAACTGTTAAAAACACATGCAGATGTGGTTAAACATGAGCTACCCTCAGTTCACTGAGCTTTTTCTTAAATTTCTGAAAGAGCTTGAAAAAATACAATGTCTAGCTTATTCTCAATGTAGTCTCCGCTCTCCACTGATTTTGTAATGTTCTGAAGCCTTCAAATTCCATCAAGAAATGAGCTGTTTTTAAACTGTATTTCGGTTTGATTTTGATATAATTTCCTAGAACATCTTTGTATTCCTGAACTCATTTTTCTTGGGCTGCTGCAAGCCTTTTATTAATAATGACAGTGAAATGTTAACACAATTATTTCAATTCAGGTCCCAAGCAAAATGTTAGTTAGGCTGCGGCTGGAGTAACGCGTGTGGTTCTGGTCACACATTAGAACGGATGTAGTTGTACAAGACAGCGTGCAGGGGAGATTCACCAGGGTGTTGCCTGGGCTGGAGCATTGCAGCTGTGAGGAGAGACTATCTCACCTACGGCATAGTCAGCTGAGCCGGAGAGATGGCATGATTCAGGTGAACAAATTATGAGGAGTACAGGCAACGTAAATAGGATGAAACACTTTCCCCTAGCAAAAGGGTCAATGATGAAGATGTGGGAGCTGGGAAAAGGAAAGTTTGAGATAGGGGCAGGAGTTCAGAGGACATTTGATTTTTTTTTTCATCCAGAAGGTTGGGGGTGGGGATATCTGGAACCTACTGCCTGAAAGGGCTGCAGAGAAGGCAAACATCACAACATTTGTAAAGTATTTACATGGATACCTGAAATGCTACAGCATACAAGGTTGTGAGCCAAATGGTGAAATGGGATTAACTAGATTGGTGCTTGACGACCAGCACAGACAAGATGGGCCAAAGATCATCAGTGTGCTGTAATTATTTTTAAATTTAATCTATTTTTCCCAATCAACCTGTTCAACAATGTTATTACAAACAGCTGAAGCAGATGGGACTGGAACACGGGCCTCCTGGTCCATGAGTAGGGATTCTACCACTCCTCCACAAGAGGGCCCTTACTGTGCTGTACACTCCATTACTCAAACTAGAGCCTTGTTTCACGGCTAATTATTCACAACACCCAGAAGGTAAAATGGAGAAGCATAGGTACACCATCATCACTAACTTCCCCTCCAAATGACAGGGTCTGACCACACTGATGATACAGTAGCTGTGATTACAGCCAGGGACCCAGGTTGGATTCCAGCCTCACGTGACTGTCCCCATCATCAAAGACATTTCGGAAACGACTGTGAGGCTACTCAGATCTCTTGGCATCATGGTAGCCCACAAACCCATCAATACACTAAACAGCAGCTAATGAACTTAAAAGACCCTGTACAGACAACAAGCAAAACGAATGTCATCTACAAAATACCTTGCAAGAACTGTGACAAACACTACATTGGACAAACTGGCAGAAAGCTAGCCACCAGGATACATGAACATCAACTAGCCACAAAAAGACATAACCCACTATCACTAGTATCCTTACATACAGATGAGGCAGGACACCACTTTGATTGGGACAACACATCCATCCTAGGACAAGCCAAACAGAGACACGCACGAGAATTCCTAGAAGCATGGCATTCCAACCGGAACTCCATCAACAAACACATTGATTTGGAGCCAATCTACCATCCCCTGAGAAAAAGAACAGGAAATGACATCACCGACCCAAGGAAACCTAAACAGATAAATAGAAAGCGGGACATAACACTAGCACTTTACTGGAGGCTCACTGATGATGTTACATAAAATGGTGATGAAATGTCTGAAAATGAACCTTCCAGCTCAGCGAGCAAACTCACATCCACTTCCTTGCACATTCTCCCCATGTCTGTGTGCACTTCCACTGGGTGCTCTGGGTTCCAAAAGATGTGCAGGTAAGGTGGACTTGCCATGGCAAATATGGGGCAATGGGATGGGGTGGGTCTGGATGGGATGCTCTTTGGATGGTCAGTGCAGACCAGATGTGGGGATTCTATGAATCTATTTTGTGGATGTGAGTCAATGCTCCAGTGAGACTTCATGTCCAGCTGTATCTATTCCAGGGTTGCTACTCTGCTTTTCATCTTAAATCTGGATATTTCCCACTCTCCAGTCACAGCAGTGACACCTTTCATATTGCTCTATTCGCCAATTCTGTAAAACCATTGCGAATTGTGGGTGCAACTGTCCTTAGCCTTGCCCCTGGACTGAGCTTTGCTACACTAAAGGTCTTACCTTGGAGCAGCTCATTTACGAGTTTGATGAGAAGAGTTGTGAATGAAAGCTCACTCATCATCAGTTGGAATGGAGATTGAAAGCCTCTACCTGCCCACAGTTCAAATTAAAAAGTGCAAAGAACATCTTAATCATGTAAGGCATCTCAAATGTCATTATTCACTCCAGTTGCTAATCCATATTTCTATATTTCTGTTAAGTCTGGGATTGAGGGCATTTTGGTCTCTTAGGGCATCAAGTCATATGGTGGTTGGGGGGCGGGTGGGGGGAGAAGGAAGAAGAGTGGAAGGTGCAGCTAAAGACCAAGACCGTGATCTTACTGACTGGTGGAGCAGGCAAAGCAGGCTGGCAACAAACGTCTGCTCCTAGTTCTTGTGTTGTTGCAATCTGGCCTCCCTCAGAAACCCATCACAAAACAATCAGGGTGCTCATTACTTTGAGGTCTGCTTCCTGCCAGTAGTCAAAGTTAACCTTAACTCAAGAAACATTTTTGCATGCATGTTATTCCTTTCAAGCCACACTACTTTTTCTGCATGTGTCCAATGAGAAATGGGTCAAATATTACAGGATACAACGCCCTCTGCCCCAGGGGAGAAAGATTACCATTTGAGACCTCCTCAGTCAGGGATCTCGAGAGTCTATTTCCCTGACTATAGAATTTCTCAGCACAATCCCTGGAGACCTGTGACCAGCAGTGTTCCACAGGGTCCACTATTGTTTGTCTTCATGTAAACGATTTGGATAAGAAATGAAGAAGCATAGTTAGTGAGTTTGTGAATACATCAAAATTGATGAACAAGATTATCTAAGATTACAAAGGCATCTTGATCAATTGGGCCAATGGGCTGAAGACTGGCAGATGGATAATCTGGATAAATGCAAAGTCTTGTCTTTTGATGAAACAAACCAGGTCAGGAATTAAAGGTAGGGCCCGAGGTGGTGTTGTCAAACAGAAGGACGCGGGGTCAGGTACATCATTCTTTGTCTGACACGTAGACAGGGTGGTTAAGAAGGCATTTAACACACTTGCCTTCATTGCTCAGGCCACTGAGTACAGGAGTTGGGAACGTCATGTTGAGGTCATACAAGACTCTTCTGGAGTGCTGTATCCAGTTCTGGTCACTCTACTACAGGAAGGATGTTATTAAATTGGAGAATGTTCAGAAAAGATTTACCAGGATGTTGCTGGACTGGAGGATTTGAGTTATAAAAACAGGCTGGGAGTTTTTTCACTGGAGGTTGAGGGGTTATAGAGGCTCATAAAATCATATGGAACTCAGATAAGATGATCAAAGATCTCTTCCGTCAGGAGAGGGAATCCAAAGCTATGGGGCATATTTTTAAGGTGAGGGGAGAAAGATTTAAAAGGGACCTGAGGGGCACCTTTCTCCACACCGAGGATGGTTCGCATGTGGAATAATCTGCCAACAGAAGTAGATACAGGTACAGTTACAGCATTTGAAAAGGTACATGAATAGGAAATATTTAGAGAAATATTGGCCAAACGCAGACAAGTTGGACTAATTTTGTTTGGGAAACTTAGTTTGAACGAATGAGTTGGACTGAAGGATCTATTCCCATGCTATGTGGTTCTATGACACGACTAATCGTGCTCTACCTGTCTCTCCCCTGTGTCTTGTCCTGGGTGGCCTCCTGCACTCTGAGAAGGTGCTACTATCCAACTTATAGCCCCAACTGTACTGGACAGTTCCTGTACTTAGTGATAAGTGTAATGTCCCTCTAGCCAGTAACTCAAAACACTCTCTCAGTACAGACCCTGTCCTGTTTTGTCTTCCTGTGTGAGTAGCAGAGACTTGGTCACAACTCGGACAGTTAGCATGACTTGAATAATATTTTAAAATAACTGCAAACCTACCTGTGTCTGTGTGCATTCTTGATGAAGTTGCTGCATCCTCTCCCCTGTGTGAACTGTCAGCCATGGTGGTGACAGATTGTGTAATCAAAGCTAGGTCTCGTCCCAAGACTCTGCATCAAACAGGAGTGCACTTTATATCTCCACACGTGTTTTAAAATAAATCTTTCACAAGATGTGAACGTAACCGTTGCCTGCTAGGCTAGCATTCATTGCCCATTCGAATCAACTACATTGTTGTTGCTCTGGAATCACATATAGTTCAGATCAGGTAAGGATGACACATGTATTTCCCAAAATGTCATTCATGAACCAGACAGACTTTTCAAATAATCAATAATGTTTCACAGTCATCATTCAACACTTAATTCCAGATTATTTATTGGATTCAAATTCCACCATATGCCGTGGCAGGATTTGAATCCATGTCCCCAGAACATTAACAGAGTTTCTGAAATAACTTTCTAGCGATAATACCACCAGGCCATTGCCTCCCCATGACAGTGCTCTTCTGTAAGTGTCCTGGAGAAAGGTGGAGCTGAGCTGACCATCTCAAATCTCTCTCTCAACGTTCATCTGTAATTATCTTCGAAGAGTGAAGCTGAGCTGATCATCTCAAACCCCTCTCTCTCGGGGTGTTCCCCATCTTCACAGAATCCCTACAGTTCGGAAACAGGCCACTCTGCCCAACAAATACTCACTGGCCTCTCTCTGATGAGCATTCCCCTGCCCTATCCCTGTAAGCCCTGCGTTTCTCATGGCTTTTTCACCTAACCTGCACATCACTAGACACCAAGAGCAACTTAGTCTGGCCCACAGACAGCAATTAGAGATGAACGCTGACTCAAATCTTCACTTTGACTCTGAGAGAAACTCAAGCCCCGTCCCTCCACCTTGCTTTTGATAAACCACCGGTTCCCCGCCTCTCGGTAAGACCCGGATGGCTATTAGGTGGTCGGCAGTGCTCCTGCGCGCGGATCCGGCATTCTGAACTGCGCCTGTGCACGACGTCAGCAGAACCACCTGCTGAGCCGGCGGGTCAATGATGAAAACTCCGCCCTGCGCGGTATCTAGGTGGTGAACTACGCCTGCGCCTCGTCGTTTTGTTTTTGCCAGCCACCGAGCCGGCCGATCCTCGTTGAATAGCGCACGCGCACGGTGTCAGCACGCAGCGCCGATCGAGCGGTGATGAACTGCGCCTGCGCATCGTCACGTCTTTCACTAGCTGCCCTGAAGCATTGAATTGCGCACGCGCGTTGTGCATAGCGAAGTGAATGAATGGATCAGTGATAATGGGAACTGCAGATGCTGGAGAATCCAAGATAATAAAATGTGAGGCTGGATGAACACAGCAGGCCAAGCAGCATCTCAGGAGCACAAAAGCTGACGTTTCGGGCCTATACCCTTCATCAGAGAGGGGTCTCTGATGAAGGGTCTAGGCCCGAAACGTCAGCTTTTGTGCTCCTGAGATGCTGCTTGGCCTGCTGTGTTCATCCAGCCTCACATTGAACGAATGGATCAGAGGTTTTGCGTTGCGGAGAATGTGAGGTTACATGATCACGATTTTGGTAAGAGTTATAGCAGTGTGTAGGATAGCACAAGATTATTTTAAAGGATCTGCAAGTAAAAGTGAAGCAGTGGGCGGTGAGATACTTTAACCAGTAGACCGTTTCATGTAGGAGTTGGAATAGTTATAACAAAGTGTGGAGCTGCGAACCCAGCAGGCCATGCAGCTTCGGAGGAACAGGAATGTTGAAATCTGAAACAGTGCTGTTCTTACTTTTGCAGAAGTACTTCTGAAAGCGGAATTCAGTTTGTCTATAGCAAATTGGTATGTAAGGGGACTTGCCTGATAGATACATTTATCATACGATGATGAATGTGTTATGTCAGACAACAATGCCAAATGTTGTTTCTCAGTCCCTATCTCTTTTTTGCTCAGGGAGATATCTGTACATTGACTGGTGCTTCTCAGGTCTCCTCTGCTATCCCACTCTTTCTCTCTCCGGCAGATATCTGCACACTGACTGGTGTCTCTCAGTAGCCCACCCCCCTCTCAGGGCGATACCTGTGCAGTGACTGGCCTCTGTCAGCCCCCAGTCTTTCAGGGAGATATCGGTACACTTGCCCCTCGCACTTCCACATTTCTGTGCTGCTTTTGAACTGTGTGCCTGAAGTGTGAATCCTTGGTGATGTTAAAGCTCTATGCTGCCTCCATTTTGATGTTGATATCTTTGCAGACTTAGATTAGGGGCAAGAGTTGGAGAGGACTGCATCAGAATGCAGGGCTGAGGACCAGTGGACAGCATTGACTTGAGAACCTTCCAGCTCCTCCTGCAAGGGTGCACATTCCCACGTGCCGCCTACACTTGGGTGGGGAGGAGAAGGACTCAGTGCTCAACAGAAATTCAGAGACAGAAATGAGGAAGTGCTCAGGCCGAGACATCAGCCTGAGTGAATAGGAGGAAGAGTAGACTACTTGGCATTCCTTCCTTGTTCTGCCTATTCAATATGGTCATCCAATTTCAGCTTCTGCTCATTCCCCAAAACTCTTTGGTCCCTTTAGCCCTCAGAGCTATTTCTAACTTCTTGAGAATGTACAACATTTTGTTCTCTGCTTCCTGTGGCAAAGAAGTCCACACTCTGCCCAGGAGATGGAGAGCTAGTGATTTTGAGAGCGTCTGAAAACAAATTCACTGAGGGTGGGAAAAATATGGAACATGCTGCTTGAGACAGTGATGGAGGCAGATACTCTCATGACACCTAAGAAGGATCTGGCCGAGCACTTAACATGCTGGGGCACAGTAGGCTATGGACCAAGTGCAGGTAAATGGGATAAGTGTAGATTGGTGATAGAGATAATGGGAACTGCAGATGCTGGAGAATTCCAAGATAACAAAATGTGAGGCTGGATGAACACAGCAGGCCAAGCAGCATCTCAGGAGCACAAAAGCTGACGTTTCGGGCCTAGACCCTTTTGTTGGTTGGCATAGATATGGTGGGCTGAAAGCCGTGTTTTTCTTTGACAATCTCTGAACAAGGAGACTAATGATGCAAACAGTTTTAAAGAAGTGGTCTTCTGAATATCCTGTATAACAGAAGCATAACAGCTTGCATTAGACTAGTTTGGGGAATGATACAAGATTATGGGGAGAGATTGGGCAGTGGGGTTAGTTTGGGGTTGATACAGGGCTAGGGGGAGAGCACGGTATAGTGAGATTAGTTTGGGGATTGATGCAGGGATATAGGGAGATAGCAGGATGAGGGCTTAGTTTGGCAATTATACAAGGATATAGGGAAAGAGTGGGGCAGTGGGATTAGTTTGAGCATTGATACTGGGCTGTGGGGAGAGAATGGTGCAGTGGGATTTGTTTGGGATTGGTACAGGGAACAGAGAGATATCAGGATAGGGGTATTAGTTTGGCATTTGATACAAGGCTATGGGGAGACAGCAGGGCAGTGGAATTAATTAGAGGATTGATTCAGAGCTATGGGTGAGCGCAGGACAATAGGATTGGTTTGGGGATTGACACCGGGATACCAAGAGAGAGTGTAGATATGTTGAATATTTCAGTCTAAGACTGAAGGTTCTATATCTGACGCTGTTTGGAGACAGAACAAAGATGATTTTGGATTGTCATTCACAAGCAGTCCCTTTGTACTCTGATAGTAGTGAACCTATTTCTCATCCCTGTGACTTCAGGAATACTTATACATCCAATCGGGAGAGTGTTCGCTGTCAGCCATTACTTCTCGAAACACAGAAGCCCAAATTTAAAGAATAAAACAGTTACCTACCCCAGGAGAGGAAGAGAAGGACAGCAAATAGCCCCTTCATTGCCCACATTGTTGTAATCCACACAGTGTGTGGGCCAACTCCCTGAATAAGTGACTTTCTCATTTCACAATGGTGGTGTAACACCAAGAATGTTTCCACACATCCTGACTGGAAACTATGCTGTGAAAGCGATTTCCTGTCATTCAGATTCAAGTTATATATAAAATAAGATCAGCTAATGGCCTCATGACTCTGTAAACCCAGCACAGGACTTTTGGTAGGGGTAACCAGAAGGCAAAGTACTGGGCTAATGGTAAGATTCTTAGTAGTGTAGATGAGCAGAGAGATCTCGGTGTCCATGTACACAGATCCTTGAAAGTTGCCACCCGGGTTGACAGGGTTTGTTAAGAAGGCATACAGTGTTTTAGCTTTTATTAATAGAGCGATCGAGTTCCGGAACCATGAGGTTATGGTGAAGCTGTACAAAACTCTGGTGTGGCCGCACTTGGAGTATTGTGTACAGTTCTGGTCACCGCATTATAAGAAGGATGTGGAAGCTTTGGAAAGGGTGCAGTGGAGATTTACTAGGATGTTGCCTGGTATGGAGGGAAGGTCTTACGAGGAAAGGCTGAGGAACTTGAGGCTGTTTTCATTAGAGAGAAGAAGGTTGAGAGGTGACTTAATTGAAACATATAAAATAATCAGAGGGTGAGATAGGGTGGATAGGGAGAGCCTTTTTCCTAGGATGGTGACGGCGAGCACGAGGGGGCATAGCTTTAAATTGAGGGGTGAAAGATATAGGACAGATGTCAGAGGTAGTTTCTTTACTCAGAGTGTAGTAAGGGAATGGAACGCTTTGCCTGCAACAGTAGTAGATTCGCCAATTTTAGGTACATTTAAGTCATCATTGGATAAGCATATGGACGTACATGGAATAGTGTAGGTTAGAGGGGCTTCAGATCGGTATGACAGGTCAGCACAACATCGAGGGCCGAAGGGCCTGTACTGTGCTGTAATGTTCTATGCTGTATGTTCTAGAAACAGAGTAGATCTCCCACTATTCTTTTAAGCAGAAATTAAATGTCTCTCCACATTATTTCCCACCCACCGCTCCCAGAACAGAGACAACATGGGGTTAGATACAGAGTAATGCTGTCTCTGCACTGCCCCATCAAATATTCCCAGGACAGGGACAGCACAGAGTTAGATACAGTGTAGTTCTCTTTCCACAGTGTTGCCATCAAACAGTCCCAGGGAAGGAATGGCACAGGGTTAGATACAAAGTAAAACTCGCTCTACACTGTCGCCATCATACATTCCTGGGACAGGGACAGGAGAGGGTGAGATACATTGTATCTAATGCTGTACATGCACGCACGTGTGCACACACATGAAGAGTCATCCCTGAAGTCTTGACTGCAATACCACAGGGTCAAAATAACACTGGTTCAACATTCTCAACAAGAATAGAGCTACTCAAATTCAACACCAAATTCTTTGTTTCATTCTCACTATTCTGTTCTGATCCTCTGTCAGGTTCCTGGTACTTAACATCCCCATGAGCAGTTGTCTGAATCCCGTGTACCATTTCCTGCTCCCTAACACAGCATCTGATTCCAATATGACATGTGAAATAGGAGAGGGAATTGAGTCCTGAACCTGACCAACAATGTGTGAATGTCCTGTGTTAATCTGCCGTCAGGGGTTGTTTAATTGAGCTTTAATGTTTCAAAATCTCAACATTATTTCATCATTCATGTCCCTTATTAAGCGTGTGGGTGAGACAGCATGTGCGATCAGGGTCCTGTATCATTGGAGCAAGTACTCTAGTTCTGAAGAAGGGCTGCTCTATCCCAAATATTACCTCTGATTTCCCTCCACAGATGCTGCTGAAATTTTCCAGAAATTTCTGTTTTTGTGTCACTACAGCAAGTACTCCATTACTCTCAGGGATAGTAAGAACTGCTGATGCTGGAGTATGAGATAACACAATGTGGAGCTGGAGGAACACAGCAGGCCAGGCAATATCACAGGAACAGGAATGCTGATGTTTTGGGTTGGGACCCTTCTTCAGAAAATCCTTTCCTAATTTCCCGGAGGGTAGTTAAGAGTCAACCACATTGCTGTGAGTCTGGAGCCACATGTAGGCCAGGACCGGGTAAGGATGGCAGTTTCCTTCCCTAAAGGACATCAGTGAACCAGATGGTCTTTTTTTCCCGATGATCAACAATGGATTCATCGTCATCATTAGATTGATAATTCCAGATATTTACTGAATTCAAATTCTACTATCTGCGATGGCGGGATTTGAACCTGAGTCCCCAGAACATTATCTGGATCTCTAGATTAACAGTCCAGTGATGATACCGTCAGGCAATTGCCTCCCATATGGGGAAATAACAGATACCCAGACTATAGTCTAATCAAGGGTTCAGAGGTTTAAACATATACTGAAACCTAGTAGGAATTTAATAAATAGCTCAAATGTTTTTATTTTCATTTGAAATAACTGATGCCTGAGAGTGATCTCAGGCTGCAATGTGATCTAGAAGTTTCAGGGTGAATTTGAGTGTGCCAGCTTGTGTGTCTATGTGTTCCCTCTGTGTGGGCTTGTATGTATTTGCAGATTTTATTTGCTACCCCGTGTCCGCATGGATTTCCTCCAGATGCTCTGATTTTATCCCACACCCAGAGATGTGTGTTATCCTATACGAGTGTCTCTGTGTTTGGGGCGTGGGCAGGTCTGGCTGTTTCTGTGCTGTTTAAAGTGCTGCAGTGCCTCTCTCTGCTGGCCCCTCCACAGATGACAGCACCATCCAACCTTACAGCACCTCTTCAACACTGGTAGGCACACACACAGAACAAGGCTGGTGTAAGGCAGGCCAGGCCCCTCAGAGTAGAACATGCTCATCCGGAGAAATATTTCTACCCTCTCTGCAATATGGAAATGATTTATCTTTGAACAGCATTCCTGAAGCAGAATGTAAATAGTAAAGAGTAAGTCCACTGCAAGCGTATCCAGGCACTTCGGCTGAACTGTCTTTTTTTCAGGTCATAGAGATGTTCAGTGTGGAAACAGACCCTTTGACCAACTCATTGATGTTGACCAGATGTCCTAAATTAACCTAGTCCTATGTGCCAGCATTTGGCCCATATCACTCTAAACCCTTCCTATTTGTATATCCATCCACATGCCTTTTAAATGTTCCAGCCTCCATGACTTCCTTTGACAGTTCATTCCAAACATTCACCACTTTCTGCATAAAAAAAGTTGTCACTTGTGTCTCTTTTAAATCTTTCCCTTCCTACCTTAAACCTATTTTATATAAATGTAAACAACATTTTCCATAAATGATCTGGATGGGAATGCAGAAGGCATGATTAGTAAGTTTGTGGATGGTAAAAATTAGAAGGGTCTGTTGATAGCGAAGAAGGTTTTAAAAATTACACAGGGATCTCAATCAGATGGGGAAGTGGGATGAGGATTGGCAAATGCAATTCAATACAGATAAGTGTGAGGTGTTGCACTTTGGAAAGTCAAACTAAGGCAGGACTTATATAGGAAATGATAAGGTCCTGAGGAGTGTAGCCAAACAGAGGGACCGAGGAGTACAAGTACATAGTTTGTGGAAAGCGGCATCACAAGTGGGCAGGGTGGTGAAGAAGGCATTTAACATGCTGGCCTTCATTAGTCGTGGCATTGAGTAAAGGAGTTGGGACATTATGTTAGAGTTGTATAAGTCGTTGATGAGGCTGCGCCTGGAGTGTTGTGCACAAATTTGGTCACTCTGTTATAGGAAAGACACAGTTAGATTGAAAAGTGTGCAAAGCAGATTTACAAGGATGTTGCCAGGACTAGTAGGCCTGAGCTATAGGGAGAGGTTGGCCAGGACAAGACTTTATTCCTTGAATGTAAGAGATTGAGGGGTGACCCTATTGAGGTGTATAAAATCATGAAGGGCATAGATAGGATGAATGCATACAGTCTTCTTCCAAGGGATGAGGAATTGAAAATTAGAGGGCATAGGTTTAAGGTGAGAGGGGATAGATTTAAGAAGGACCTGAGGAGCAACTACTTCACGCAAAGAGTGGTGCTTATATCGAATATGCTGCCAGAGAAAGTGGTTGAGGCAGGTATAATAGCAGCATTTAAAAATTATTTGGATGGGTACATGGATGGGAAGGGTTTATGGGGATATGGACCAAATGGAACCAGCTGAGTGGGCACCATGGTTAGCATGGACCAGTTTGGGCTGAAGGGACTGTTTCCATACCTTATTATCTGTGCCCTCTAGTTTTGGACTCCCTTCCCTGGGGAAATGACCTAAACTATTCACCCTATCCATGCCCCTCATGATTTTATAAACCTCTATTAGGTCACCCCTGCAATGTTCCAGGGAAAATAGCCCCAGCCTATTCTGCCTCTCCCTTTTGCTCAATCCCAGCCACATCCTTGTAAATCTTTTCTGAGCCCTTTCAATTTTCACAATATCTTTCCTACAGCAGGGAGACCAGATTGCATATTGTTTCCAGAAGTAACCTCACCAGTGTCCTGTATAGCCACATCAGGAATTACCCGTAGTGCTCAGGGGTGTGTGGGTTATAGGGGGATGGGTCTGGGTGGGATGCTCCAAGGGGCGGTGTGGACTTGTTGGGCCAAAGGGCCTGTTTCCACACTGTAGAGAATCTAATCTAATCTAATCTAATCTAATCATGACCTCCTAACTCCTAAACTCAATGCATTGACCATTAAATGCAAGCGTTACAAATGCCTACTTCACTATCCTGTCCATCTACAACTCCAGTTTCAAGGAACTATGAACCTGCACTCCAAGGTCCCTGTGATAATGGGAATTGTAGATGCTGTAGAATCCAAGATAACAAAGTGTGAAGCTGGATGAACACAGCAGGCCAAGCAGCATCTCAGGAGCACAAAAGCTGACGTTTTGGGCCTAGACCCTTCATCAGAAGGTTTGACGAAGTGTCTAGGCCCAAAACGACAGCTTCTGTGCTCCTGAGATGCTGCTTGGCCTGCTGTGTTCATCCAGCTCCACACTTTGTTATCTCCAAGGTCCCTTTGTTTGGCAAACAAAGTGTACAAGTACCGTCCTGATTGGCCTTTCCAAGTGCCTTTTCTCACATTTACCTAGATTAAACTCTATCTGATCAATGTCCCATTGTACTCTGAGGTAACCTTCTTCCCTGTACACTACACCATCAATTTTGGTGTCACCTGCAAATTTACTAACCATACCAAGTAAGATCAATTTTTTTGCATTTTCTGTAACTCACAATGTTTTGTGGACTGTTACAGAATATAAATGGGAAAGGAAACAAAAAGTCCTGAGACAGACTAGATGGTGGGGAAGGGCAAGCACTGGGAATATTCATCTTCATTTATGAATATCCTGATGGACAACATGGCAAAGGATCAGACAGAAATGCTTTCTGTCACTAAAGTAATTTCTTGAAGAACAAAGCAACTGTGAATCCAAGGAGATTCCCAGGTTTTGATGCCTTCTGGGAAAAAAAAGCATTGTATCACTGTTAGAAGTGACAGACCGGGGAGTGGGGATTGGGAGAGAAAGAAAGATAGAGATAGAGAGCAGAAGAGTGAGCAAGAGAGGCAAGCGAGACTTTGACCTGCAGGTTCATGGATTTATTCCCAAAACAACAGAGACTCCATTGAACAGAGATGAAGTCAGGGATACACACACGGATACACCAACACACACATATAGAGGCACACAGAAACACAAATTCACACCGACACTGACATGCATGAACACAGACACATATAGACACACAGAGTGGTTTACTCTTGCAGGCACACACACAAACTTAGAGATACGCTCATATACATGCATGCAGATACCTGGATAATTGGGGCTCTTTCTGGAGTAGGTTGGATCTCTACAAATGGGATGGTCTACACCTGAACCAGAGGGGTACCAATATCCTGGTGGGGAGGGGGGGGGGGTTAAATTTGCTAATGCTCTTCGGGAAGGTTTAAAACAATTCAGTAGGATATGGGAACCTGAATTGTAGCTCCAGGGTACAGGAGGTGGAGAGTAGTGAGGTCATGATTAAGGTTTCAAGGTTGCAGAAGTGTACCAGCAGGCAGGAAGTTGGTTTGAGGTGTGTCTGCTTCAATGCCAGGAGCATCCGGAATAAGGTGGGTGAACTTGCAGCATGGGTTGGTACCTGCGACTTCGATGTTGTGGCCATCTCGGAGACATGGATAAAGAAGGGACAGGAATGGTTGTTGCAAGTTCTGGGGTTTAGATGTTTCAGTAAGAACAGGGAAGGTGGTAAAGAGGTGGAGGTGTGGCATTGTTAGTCAAGGACAGTATTACGGTGACAGAAAGGATGTTTAATTAGGACTCATCTACTGAGGTCGTAAGGGCTGAGGTTAGAAACGGGAAAGGAGAGGTCACCCTGTTGGGAATTTTCTGTAGACCTGTGAAAAGTTCCAGAGATGTAGAGGAAAGGATTGCAAAGATGATTCTGGATAGGAGTGCAAGTAACAGGGTAGTTGTAATGGGAGACTTTAACTTTCCAAATATTGACTGGAAACCCTATAGTTTGAGTACTTCAGCTGTCCAATGTGTGCAGGAGGGTTTCCTGACACAGTAGGTAGATAGGCCAACAAGACACGAGGCCACACTGGATTTGGTACTGGGTAATGAGCCAGGTCAGGTGTTAGATTTGGAGGTAGGTGTGCACTTTGGTGATAGTGACCACAGTTCGGTTGAGTTTACTTTAGCAATGGAAAGGGATACGTATATACCTGCAAGAGTTATAGCTGGGGGAAAGGCAATTTTGAGGCGATTAGGCAAGATTTAGGATGCACAGGATGTTGGGGCTGGGCACAATTGAAATGTGGAGCTTGTTCAAGGAACAGCTACTGCGTGTCCTTGATAAGTATGTACCTGTCAGGCTGGGAGGAAATGGTTGATTGAGGGAACTGTGGTTTACTAAAGAAGTTGAATCTCTTGTCAAGAGGAAGAAGGAGGCTGATGTAAAGATGAGGTGTAAAGGCTCAGTTAGGGCACTTGGGAATTACAAGTTAGCCAGGAAGGACCGAAAGAGAGAGCTAAGAAAAGTCAGGAGGGGACATGAGAAGTCTTTGGCAGGTAGGATCAAGGAAAACCCTAAAGCTTTCTCTAGGTATGTCAGGAAGAAAAGAACGACGAGAGTAAGATTAGGGCCAGTCAAGGACAGTAGTTGGAAGTTGTGCGTGGGGTCTGAAGAAATAGGAGAGGCGCTAAATGAATATTTTTTGTCAGTATTCACACAGGAAAAAGACATTGTTGTTGAGGAGAGTACTGAGATACAGACTATTAGACCAGATGGGATTGAGGTTCACAAGGAGGAGGTGACAGCAATTCTGGAAAGTGTGAAAATAGATAAGTCCCCTGGGATGGATGGGATTTATTCTAGGATTCTCTGGGAAGCTAGGGAGGAGATTGCAGAACCTTTAGCTTTGATTTTTATGCCGTCATTGTCTACAGGAATAGTGCCAGAAGACTGGACAAGAGCAAATGTTGTCCCCTTGTTCAAGAAGGGGAGTACAGACAACTGGTAATTATAGATCAGTGAGCCTTACTTCGGTTGTGGGTAAAGTGTTGGAAAGGATTATAAGAGATAGGAGTTATAATCATCTAGAAAGGAATAATTTGATTAGGGACAGTCAACACGGTTTTGTGAAGGGTAGGCCGTGCCTCACAAACCTTACTGAGTTCGTCGAGAAGGTGATCAAACAGGTGGATGAGAGTAAAATGGTTGATGTTGTGTGTATGGATTTCAGTAAAGCGTTTGATACGGTTCCCCTTGGTAGGCTATTGCAAAAAACACGGAGGCATGGGATTGACGGTGATTTAGCGGTTTGGAGCAGAAATTGGCCAGCTGTAAGAAGACAGAGGGTGGTGGTTGTTGGGAAATGTTCATCCTGGAATTCGGTTACTAATGGTTTACTTCAAGGATCTGTTTTGGGGCCACTGCTGTTTGTCATTTATAAAAATGACCTGGATGACGGCGAAGAAGGATGGGTTAGTAAATTTTCGGATGGCCCTACAGTTGGTGGAGTTGTGGATAGTGTGGAAGGATGTTGCAAGTTACATAGATAATCTGCAGAGCTGGGCTGAGAGGTGGCAAATGGAGTTGAATGTGGAAAAGTGTGAGGTGATTCACTTTGGAAGGAGTAACAGGAATACAGAGGACTGGGTAATGGTAAGATTCTTGGTAGTGTGGATGAGCAAAGAGATCTAGGTGTCCATGTGCATAGATCCCTGAAAGTTGCCACCCAGGTTGACAGGGTTGTTAAGAAGGTACACGGTGTGTTCGGTTTTATTGGTAGAGGGATTGAGTTTCGGAGCCATGATATCATGTTGCAGCTGTACAAAACTCTGATGCGGCTGCTCTTGGAGTATTGCGTACAGTTCTGGTCACCGCATTATAAGAACGATGTGGAAGCATTGGAAAGGGTGCAGAGGAGATTTACGAGGATGTTGCCTGGTATGGAGGGAAGGTCTTATGAGGAAAGGCTGAGGGACTTGAGGCTGTTTTCGTTAGAGAGAAGAAGGTTAAGAGGCGACTTAATAGCGACATACAAGATGATCAGAGCATTTGATAGGGTGGACAGTGAGAGCCTTTTTTCCTCAGATGTTGATGGCTAGTGTGAGGGGACATAGCTTTAAATTGAGGGATGATAGATATAGGACAGATGTCAGAGGTAGATTCTTTACTCAGAGAGTAGTAAGGGCATGGAATGCCCTGCCTGCAACAATAGTAGACTCACCAACTTTAAGGGCATTTAAATGGTCATTGAATAAACATATGGATGATAATGCAATAGTGTAGGTGAGATGGGCTTTAGGTTGGTTTTCACAGGTCGGTGCAACTTCAAGGGCCAAAGGGCCTGTACTGCGCTGTAATGTTCTCTGTTCTATGTCAGAACTCTTAGGAGGATCTGGGTGTGCTGGTCCACAGATCAATGAATGTGACATCGCAGGTTGATAAGTTAGTCAAAAAGGCCAATGGCAGGCTTGCATTCATTGGGACGGTCCATTGAATATAAAAGATAACAAAGTGTAGAGCTGGAATAACACAGCAGGCCAAGCAGCATTGGAGGAGCAGGAAAGCTGACCTTTCAGGTCTAGACCCTTTTTCAGAAAATGATTGAATACTCCGTTGAGTACAAAGTTAGGCAAGCTATGCTGCAGCTCTATAGAACTTTAGTTAGATCGCACTTGCAATATGGTGTACAGTTTTACTGGCAGCTGTACCAGGAAAATGTGGCATGCTTTGGGGAGGAAACAGGAAAAGGCCTAACAGTATGTTGCTTGAGATGGGGAATTTTAGTTATGAAGAAAGGGTGGATAAACTGGGTTTGTTTTCACTGGAATGCAGGCAGTTGAGGGGCGATCTGTTAGAAGTTTAAAATATTGTGAATGGCATGGATAGAGTAGAAAGTATAAAGCATTTTTTTCCCAGGGTGGAGGGGTCAGTTAGGAAGGGACACAGGTACAAGGTGCGGGGTTGGGTGAGATAGAGATATGTGAGGCAAGTCTTTCACACAAATGGTGGAAAATTCCTGGAACACATTGCCAGAGGAGATGATGGAAGCTGACATAACAGCAGTGTCCAAGAAGCACCTGGACAAATACTTGAATAGGATGGGAATAGAGCAATATGGATACTGTTTGTGAAGACAGTTTTATGTGGAAGGGCAAAATGTGTCAGCGCAGGTGTAGGGAGCCAAAGGGCCTAATTCTGTGCTGTATTATTCTGTGATCTTGGGTAGAAGAGTTGAGACAGACAAATTGCAAAAGAGAGCGAAAGGCAGGGAGAGAGCACGATGCAGAGATGGAGTGGAGGAGGTGGGAAAGGAAGAAAAATGATGGAGCGAAATGGAGGAGTGGCGAAGAAAGGCAAGAAAGCCAGAGGAATAGAAGTACAGAGAGACTGAAGAAATTTGGACAGCCAAAGAGCTATAGTTATTGAGAGTGTGCACGAGGGAGACAATATGAAGAGGGAAGAACAAAAGGTGAAAGAGAGTGAGGAAATAGGAGGGATGTCGCAGGGGGAGGAGAGAGAGAGAGAGAGAGACAGAACAAGAGAGGTTTCGAATTTGGTCGGAGAAATGTGCCCAAGGGCAATACGAGAAGATAGTTGTGTCATCGGAGGTGAATGCAAGAACAGGTCTACTTAAATCCAATTCCTGAACTCGACCCCAGTCCCCTCACCATCCTTGAGGACAAAAACTTGGGCACAGTCTGTCTTTATTTAGGTCAGCCACTTAAATGAAAAGACAAAATGATCATTTAGCTCTGCTGCTTGGTGCTTTTTAATGAACATTTTTATTGTTTACAAATTGAAGGTATAGAAAGAGTAATTAGAATGGCGCTATTTCTCCCTGGCCCTGGAGTCAAGAGAAACATTGAAATATGCCCCATTATCTGTGAACTAAGATTGGATAAGCTAGGACTACTCTCAGAATGTTACATAGAACAGTACAGCACAGTACAGGGTCTTCAGCCCACAATGTTGTGCTAAACTTTTACCCTAAACCTAAGGTCTATCCAACCTCCACCTCTACCTTATTCCATCATTCATATGCCTATCTAACAGCCACTTAAATGTCCCTAATGAAGCCAACTCCACTACCCTCTCCAGCAATGCATTCCACACCCCAACCACTCTCTGAGTAAAGAACCTACCTCTGACATCTCCCCTATATCTACCTCCACTCACTTTAAAGCTATGGCCCTTCAAAATAGCTACCTTCACCCTCGGAAAAAAGTCTCTGGCTGTCTACTCTATCCATACTTCTGATCATTTTGTACACCTCTATCAAGTCACCTCTCATCCTTCGTCATTCTAAAGAGAAAAGCCCTAGCTCTCTCAACCTTTCAAAGGTTATGACAACCTTACAACAGTGAGAGGCTGCTTCATTGCTGCAAATTTGAATTGAAATTATAAAATTCTGAATTGATTGATTCATTGGTGATCTTTGATTGTTTGATTGCTGCCTGAACCTCGTCTGGGTCACATCATACATTGCAGTGTTTGTGAAGCAGCTTAGGAACTTAGGAATTGCTGCCTGATCAGCAATGCCCTCATCCTGTAAATGAATAAAACAAAAGATAAAAAAATCATCTTACTGTTTGTGATCTCAGCAAATTTTATCCTGTTATGATCAGCATTAACAGTGAATTCTGTATGGTGCCGGATGTGTGGTATAGGATTTCAGTCAATATATTTACATTATTTTGTGCAGGAATTGGGCTTCATGCTGCTCAGTTATGACCCAGAATCGGTAGTAATTAATACCAACTGTTACATCACAAAACCAGTGGATGGTCACTATTTATATTTGGGTTTGTGAATCTGAATGAACCTACTTCTGAAATCTGGGGCGTTTACATCTTCAGTCTAACACTCTTCCAGATGCCACTTTCTCAGAGTCTTTCATTTACCCAGTCATGACAGAAGCACATTTCAACAAATCTGATTGACCAGCACATGATCCAGAATCTCCCAACAATTTACTGCGTATGCTCGGTGATGTCTCCAACACAGCAAATTATAAAACAGAACCTCAAAAGAAACAGTATGCAGATTATTGCATGAGCAGGCAAGAGAATTACTATTAAAACTACAGAGCTGTAGCAGCATGTATTCTTACATATCGGTAAATAGGAATATTTCCACATATAATGTTTGTTTGCAATTGTCGGAGTAATCTTGGTGTGCTTCCTTCTGAATGATTTGCATAAATCATCTAAATACAGATGAGGGTAATTTAGAAACTAAAAATATTGAAAAGTGTAACAAACTGAAGAACACATTAGATGTACGGCCTGTAGAAAGTTGCCTGCTTCAGTCTATCCTCATTGACATCTTTGTTAATGTAATTGATGGCAACGTATACACCTAAACGATGTGGCTAAGAAACACTTTCATGACCTGAATGGTAAAGATGTGGAACTCAATTTGCACTGGTGGAAACTAACACAAAGATGAATGATCTCATCTGTAACACAGTAGAACAGAGAATGCTGCAGAAATTGAACAGGTTTGACAGCATCTGTGAAAAGATATTACCGTTTCAAGTCCTGTGACCCTTCTTAAGCACAATTCTGATTGCGGAGTTTGAACTCAATGAGACAAATGGTGGGGGCAGGGGCTGGACAATGTGAGTGTGGAATTAAGGGCCATTGTTGAAAAAACCAAACTGTGGTTCACTAATATAACCAAGTGTGAAGCTGGATGAACACAGCAGGCCAAACAGCATCTCAGGAGCACAAAAGCTGGCATTTCGGGCCATCAGAGATGAAGGGTCTAGGCCCGAAACATCAGCTTTTGTGCTCCTGAGATGCTGCTTGGCCTGCTGTGTTCATCCAGTTTCACACTTGGTTATCTTGGATTCTCCAGCATCTGCAGTTCCCATTATCTGTGGTTCACTAATGTCCTTTAGGGAAGAAATTGCTTTCAATACATTGCCTGGCCTACATGTGACTCTACACCCACTGCAGTGTGGTTGACTCTTAAATGCCCTCCAACAATTTTGGCAACAAATGCTGGCAGAGACCGTAACACCTACATCCAATGAATTTTTTTTTGAAAGATTTATCGTAATGGGATTAGCTGAATGTTCCACACAGCATGTTTGCAGACTTCAAACGCCTGCTTATAGCTGTAAATGAATCAATGATTGGTGTCCAAACCCACATTCATTATCCTTTGCTTCAAATTATGTTCTAATTCTCAGTTAGAAATACTTTGTGGAGCAGTATTTCACAGTCTATAAGTATTTGTACATGAAAGTTTGGTAAAACTTATTGTTTCTCTATAATGTTTGAGAATTTTCTATAGATAATTAGTACAACCATTATTATTTAGTCACGAAAGTGAGAGGATAAATTATCACTTTTCACTCTTCTAAAACTTTTCACAAAGTTCAGAAAGTCTGGTAATATTCAACCCAGTTTTAACTCCCTAGTTAAATATAGAGTTAACATTTAACCTAAAAATATGTAACATATGGGTCTATCTATGAGAGATAATGGGAACTGCAGATGCTGGAGAATCCAAGATAACAAAGTGTAGAGCTGGATGCACACAGCAGGCCAAGCAGCATCTTAGGAGTACAGTGTTCATCCAGCTGTACACTTTGTTATCTGGGTCTATCTATGTCTGCACTGTGGAGCACGGAGTTAATGTGCTTTTCGTGGTGTTCTCCTGGTTCCTCATCAACTCTCAAGCTTCTATTCTATATGTCTATTGCAAAAACACTGAAATGATTTCAGGTTTTATTAAAGAATGTACTTTATGGAAATGGGATGACTGTCTTCCTGGAGCTCTCTGTTCATACTCGCCATTCAGAACATTTCTATTGAAACTCGTTCTCTCTGTCCAATGTTCTTGACAGATAAAGACAAGATGATTTAAAATTGCATCGTAAAATTTCCAGTGTTGCATGTCATTTCTAAGTTACAATTTTGTAGATTTAGAAAGCCCCTCAGATAACAAAACCTATGTATATTTTCTGGTTCTTACAGAATGGAAATGTTCAGCTGGAAAATGAGTGAAGAAAAGTAATTGGTCTGAAAACATTCTTCATTTATCTCTTCACCAATGCTACAAGAAATATTGAGTTCCTCCAGCACTTTCTTTTTAGTGACTAGATAATTAATATCAGTTTTACTTTATCAGAATATTTGGTGATGTTCCTTTTGGGTTACTGTTAACTTACATCAAACATATATCTTAGTGAAGTATGCAAAAACAATCATTTAGTGCCCAACATGCTGAGCTTTTCCATTATGCTATATTTCTAATGTAACAGAAAATGCATCTGTACAAATCATGATTAGTAAGAATCTCTAGTTTAATGAATGTGATAAACCAATTGTTAGAAACATACAGGATTGAAGAAGTGAGCTGTAACAGCAATGAACTGAGTATGGACTGTTTCCGCCACAGGTCATCAATGGTGTGAAAAGAGTCATGTCAAATTTCTCATTGATGATCTCTCTTTCATAATGTGTGCACACAGTACAATATTCTAATCCAGTGTCTGAGAGAATTATCAAGACTTGCAGACATACTGTACCAGTGCTTATGACTAAATGAACAAAAACAAAGTTGCTGGAAAAGCTCAGCAGGTCTGGCAATATTTCAGGCCTGGTGACCCTCCCTCAGAACTAAGTTGTGAGGAAGGGTCTCCAGGTCCAAAACGTTAACTCTGCTTTTTCCTTCACAGATGCTGCCAGATCTGCTGAGCTTTTCCAGCAACTTTGTTTTTGTTCCTGATTTACAGCATCTGCAGTTCTTTCGGTTTTTATCAGGACCAACTGAAACTTGATTGATGGTTTCAAATAGACGGGTTTGATTTCAATGGCTGTAATGGAATCCTTTTTATTTTCCATATAGATGAAAAAAATCCATAAATATTAGATTATCTTAGGCCTCTGACTGCAGGATGGTAAGGTTGTCTTTACTCAACAAAGAATCAAGAAAGCAGTAAACAGTATCCAGACTAAAGGTGCTCCGGGAAGTCAAAGATATGTGAATATAGAAATGAATGATGCTTCATTTTACGAGAAACAAAGATGTTTTGTGATGGAGAATGACGTGAAACTAAAATTTCATTGGACACAACCATTTGCTGAGCTAAATTCATTTTACAGACTTCAGTCAAACTTTGAATATCTTTGAATTAATATCAATGGAGATTTTGCCATATTTTTTAACTCTGCTCTGAATTTGGTCTGTGTGGCTGCATAAATACAAGGGTTTAGAAAACAATTAAAAAACTTCAAGATATCTCCCACTTCAATGGCAATAAATTCGGCATTTGTGAACTTGC